>NC_057795.1:499240250-499470940 GCF_018294505.1 Triticum aestivum | reverse complement strand
GGAGGATTGCTCTCCACTTGGAATGTTTTTAACTTAGGTGATTATGGGATCGCAGCTAAGCCCCCGAGTGGGAGGATCGCTCTCCACTCGGAATGTTTTTAACTTAGGCGATTACGGGGTCGCAGCTAAGCCCACGAGTGGGAGGATCGCTCTCCACTCGAAATGTTTTCAACTTAGACGATTACGGGGCCGCAGCAAAGCCCCCGAGTGGGAGGATTGCTCTCCACTCGGAATGTTTTTAACTTAGGCGATTATGGGGTCGCAGCTAAGCCCCCGAGTGGGAGGATTGCTCTTCACTCGGAATGTTTTTAACTTAGGCGAATCAGGTTCGCGACTAAGCTTCGAATGGGAGGATCGCTCTCCACTCAGAAAGTTTTTAACTTAGGCGAATTAGATTCGCGGCTAAGCCACCCACTGGGGGATTTGGACACAAATGATTATGGGGAACCGATCATTAAGATATTGTAAAAATCTTGTCTTTGGAAAGCAAAATGAAATATTCTTATTACAAATCATCGGGTTGAGTGATTCTAAGTATAGAAATGGCGGAGCAGCTCTGCGTTCCACGCACGTGCCTCGTCCATCTTCTTGGCTATGTTGTAGATGTGGTAAGCTCCGTTGTGAAGTACCTTGGTGATGATGAAGGGACCTTCCCAGGCCGGAGCAAGCTTGTGAAGCCGTTTCAGATCCACTCAGAGCACCAGGTCTCCTTCCTGGAATGCTCGACCTCTGACATTTTGGGCATGGAACCGACGCAGATCTTGTTGATAGATGGTCGATCAAATCAAAGCCATCTCGCGCTCCTCTTCTAGGAGATCAATAGCGTCTTCTCGTGCTTGTTATGCTTCGACTTCTGAGAATATTTCCACTCGGGGGGCATTGTGCAATAAGTCATTCTCGGCGTTCTAGGAATGGGGGTCCCTAGACTTGCCTACCTGCGGCCTGTGGCGTGGCTCGAGCAGTGGCCCAGTACGGCCCATCTTCGTCAACTCAAGCTCAAGACCCTCGCAAGGGGCCAAGCCTCGCGAGGCGCACGACAGGAAGCTTCCTCGGGAGCAGCCTCGTCAGGCAGGCTCGTGAGGAGGCAGAGAGATCAAGGCAGGGGTACTTTGCAAGGTGCCCGTGATGCAAGCCATGACGACCGTGGCCAGGCGGGCGCCGGCCTGCACAGTGTCCTTGTTTCCTCTTTGGTGCAAAGGGAGCATGCACAGGCCAAGGAATCAGGCAAAGGCTACCGTTTCAGTGCAACAAGACCAAGATCAGCAGCGCGGCAGGATGGAGGTCACCGTGGAGCCCAAGACAGCGTCACTGTCAGAGTCTTTGGCAGTCGAAGACCAACTCTAGTCAGGATAAGTGTACTAGATGTTCCCCTTCGAAATGGCCAATTTTTGGTACCCTTCCCGCTCAATGTTTGGGAAGAGGACCAGGGCCTCTCTATATATATAGCGCTAGCCACCACAGTAGAGGGAGAGGACGAATCGCCCCTTCAAAAGGGACAACAACACCACAAGAACATCCCTCGCAAGGTTGCTCTTCCCTTGTATTGTTCATCATCAGCCCCTGAGGCAACCCACCACACCACACACTCGATTAGGGTATTACACCACAATGGTGGCCTGAACGAGTATAAACCCTGTGTCCCTCATGTGTTCATCTTCCTAGCTTGATTGCTTGCGAGGCTTTGGGACGCGAGTTGGTACAGGAGAGATCTTTGCGCGCACCCCAGAGTTCGAACCTCAAGGGTCAGCCAGAACCCGAAATCTGACATTTGGCGCGCCAGGTAGGGGTGTGCCGGAATCTCTTCTTCCACCGCCTCGCGCCCCATCGCTCCATCATCTCCATGTCTAGCGACCCGACGACCAACGCCGACCGCTGGGCGACGTGGCCCGCCCATGTCGTGCCACTTATCCAAGGCCACCTCAACCTCGTGCCCCAGGCAGCTCGCGCTCCGCAGGGCGCTATGGGGCACGGGCAACGCGGCCAAGCGCCACCTTCCCTCACACCACGGCAGGTACGATCGGCGGCAAGGGCCTTGAGCCACGCCACAGCCATAGCGCCACACACCCGACGGGAGCAGGCAAACTCAAGGGTCGCGCTCACGGTGGCCCGAGAGCTGCTACGGTGCAGGCTGTAGGAGGGCGGCCACTACATGTTGTTGGAGCATGTGGCCAAGCTCCTGGATGACGCTGCCTCGGGAGCACCTCCCTTCTGCGTCCAGCTGCCACCTCAGATCCAGGGCGGGCCGTATGGTGGCCCCATATGTGCCCGTGCAGCTCCGGGCGGATTTCGAGGCCTCCTCTACGCCAACTTGGCCGTCAGCGTGGGGCGACAGGCCGTGCCGGCTCCACCTCCGGCCGGCGAGGGAGCGCACGCCGCAGCCTACGGCCTAGGTGAGCCATCACGCTACCACCCCCAAGACGGCGCTTCAAGCCGGACCGCGTGGCACATGGGGCACTACGGCGAGGCCTTCGGGGCGGTGGCCCTAGAAGCCTATGTGCCCCGCATGGTGGATCAAGAGCGTGCACGGGAAGAACACCATGGCTCATTCCTCGGGCCAGGCTGGGGGGAAGAGACGCCAAAAGTTGAGCTCTTTCAGGAACCCCAAGAGAGCCTCAAAAACTGCGCTGGCGGCAGCAACTATCGGGTACCGCTAATTCCTCAGGAGCAAGCTTATGCTAACCATGGGTCGCAGGAGGTACAGGTCGCCGCAGCAGATGGCTGCCCCAATGCTACAGCCTCCTACCCCTTAGGAGGAGGGCACCGAGGGCTGCAGGAGATGGGCCGAGATCTAGGTTCACCCCCGTGGCGCTCGGAGCAAGGCGTTCCCAGGAGGTAGGCCCTCTGCCGGGAAGGTGCCTTAGGTCCTGCCCCCAGTAGAGGACCCGTGGTCGTCGGGGGAACCGCTGGCGACCGCTCTACCCCATTGGCGTCGTCCTTGGTTTCCGGTCGCCGTCGATGGCGGTAGAGTGTGGTGCAAGGCGGGACCCTCGTCTGGTGATATGAAGCAAGGTCGGTACCTATGAAGAAGGCCCAGTGCCTGTGAAGCTCGCCGCCCGTGACACTCTCACGTAATAATGAGTTGGGGCTGTACACGCCCCGGAGTCTCCGGAGAGCCACCCTCGGGCCTCGGGGGCTCCCGCCCACGCCCAGTGGCAGCACTTAGCTCCACGCTGGTGAGAAGACGTCGAAGACTAGACTAGGTGCCGGACGCGGCCTTTGCCTTTTGCCTTTTTTTCTGTTGTCAAGCTTCTTTGATTTGAATTTAAGTTGGATTTGAGCTTGAGACTTGCATGTGTTTGGGGAAGGGGCGTTTAGTCTCGTTCGAGCAATTTCTCGCGTTCCGATTTCAGCTTTGCATCCAAAGTTAGCATCAGCTATCTCCCCCTCGCGAGCCGGGCCGGGCCAAGCACACTGACGCTCCGGACAGCTGACGCCCCACCCTCTCAGGAGGCTCTCATTGCGAGATCAATGGGTTCGCCCAGAAGACAAACAAGACACTACGGCCTCTGCAGGTTCGCTCGGAGCTAGCCAGGGTCAAAGTTAAATCAGGTCGGTTGACCCGTCACGAGGTCGGCAGCCCAGCATGGGCACACATATGGCGTTATATCTACAAGCGTACCAATTAAAACCTTTACACGAGGGGCTCCCCCTCCCAAAATGCTCTCACAACCTTCAGGGCCACGCCCGAACCTTTCCGTGCAGGGTAAGCAGCTGAGGCTGCATATAGTCAGTTGGACATGTCGCTCACCGCGTCCTCTGGGGCGCCTCCGGAGGCATCGCTGGCGTCACTAGCATCATCACCACCATCACCATCACCGTCATCAGCGCCATGCTCATTCACAACGCCGCCTTCCTCAGGAGCCACGATCACGTCGTCGTCATCAGAGGTGAAGGCCCTAACGAGGGTGTCCACGTTGTCCTCCACCCACTGCGCCAGATCGCCCCGGATGGCTATGGGCACCGGTGCGATGGCAGCGTCGAAATCAAAGTGGGGTTCTCTGTCCTGAAGATAGCTGAAGACACGGGAGAAAGCACGCCCAAGCAGGGCTCGGCTCCTCTCCTCAACAAGCCAGCGGGCCCTGTCAGAGCGGGTCTCCAGCTGCATCACCACATCCATGAAGAACCGGAGGTTGCTAGTGTAGTTGATTACACGAGGCTCCGCAACAGCTGCCTCGCAGATGTTGCCCAGGGCCGCATTGGCCCTTTCCCTGAGCGTTTGGAGCATGGGGCCATGCACATGCTCCAGAGTCTATTGCTGACGGATCTCGTCCTCATTCCGCCAACAGCCTCGGCGCCATCAACCTCTGTTGGAGAAGAAGCAGCTCGGTGCGGGAAGAGGCCAGCTCCGCCTGCGCTGCGCCAAGGGCGGCTGCGGAGGAATCCGCATGCAGCGTCACTTTAGCTAGCTTGGCCTTGAGGGCAGTGGTCCTGCCCTCAGCTTCGGCCTGGACCAGCTCCAACCTCCCCTCGTACTCGCGCTCAAGACCCAAATGAGCTTCCGCCACGCGGTGGTCGATTTCTTCTTGGACTCGGGCCTCCCGCGCGCCGACATCATCCTCCGCCTGGGTCACCAGGCGCTCCCTCATCTCCAACCGCTCAAGGTCAAGGTTGCGCTCGGCAGCCTCCAGCGCCAGCGCCTCCTCGCGCCTCAGGAGCTCCGCCTTGTCGACGGGTGCCCCCTTCAGTGACACAAGGGCAGCCTGGCGCAGCTCCACTTGCTGCTCCAGAGAATTGCTCCAGGCTTGGAGCTCCCACACGCGCTCCTCCGCAACCTCGTGTTGTCGGTCAGCCTCCCGGGCCTCTTTGACGGCTTGGGAACAGGCCTCCCGCGAGGCCACTAGTGAAGCTTCAGCCTTTGCGTTTTCAAGGGCACGCTGGTGACGCACAAGGCTGACGGCCACCAGATCCTCAGCGCTTCGAGCGCCAGATCCTCCTCCTGGAGCCTCATGCGATCTCCATGCCCCGCAAAGGCCCACATCCGACGGGAGTGGCCCTGGAGAGGAGCAATGCGACATTGAAGGAACTCCTTCACCACCTTGGGCACCGTCACATCGAGCGCCCTCAAACTCTTGAAGCGGCGCCATACGAAGGCGAGCCGGGGGCTCGTGAGCATCTCATGATCCCAGCCTGAGTTGGGAAAAGCGGGCGAGGTCGGGTGCGAGAGCAGGGGGCTGGGTTCCCGACACCCACATATAGCCATCGCTCTCAGAACCTGGCCGCAGGAGGAGGAAGGCCGAAATCGATACCCGTAGCAGCCGTCTCTAGCACAGCGAGAAAGCTCACACACCCCATGCATTGAGTGGGGTCACTCAGGCGCAAAGAGAAGAAGTGGCGCAGGAGGGCAACGGAAGGAGGAATGCCCACCATGGCCTCGCAAACAAAGGCGAAAACAACGAGGAGAGTAATGGACTCAGTACCCAAGTGCATCATGTGGATCTGATGATGGGAGAGCACAAGAATGAAAAAAGCAGAAAAGGGGAGAACCAGACCCGCCCACAGGGCATTGGCGAAGAATCGGACCTCCATGAAGACCCTATCGAAGGAGGCGTGAGATGCAGGCCAGACCGTCGTCCTCCCGCACTCGTTGAAGATGGAGGCAAGAGCGGAGCAGACCTTGTCCAAGGCTTCGGGGTTGAGTATGATCGGTCGATCGATGGCGGGAGCCGCTGCCGGAGGCGAGTGGGGCGAAGGCGCGGGCTTCTTCCCCCTTTCCTTCTTTGTTGTCGCCATGGCGACGGGAAGGGGGGAGAGTTCCAGTTGGATTGGAGGCGGAGGCTGGAGCACGAGGAAGAAGGAACGATAGGGAGCGCGCGGACGGTGAAAGGGGAATAACTATGTGCAACCACGGGTCCGCCTAGCCGGGCGCGTGATGAGGGGCGTGGGGAAACGGAGACGCCCACGTCCAATCAACCTCCACGCGGCGCCCAAGGCCGCAGGCTGTTGGGGCCCGCGGCGCTTCGCACTTGCCCCTTCGCTTCTCCGCTAAGCCAAGTCCGGGCGCACCTTGGGCCCGGGGGCTACTGTCGGTGTTCTGGGAACGGGGGTCCCCAGACTTGCCTGCCTGCGGCCTACGGCGTGGCTTGAGCAGTGGCCCAGTACGGCCCATCTTCATCAACTCAAGCTCAAGACCCTCGCGGGGCGGACGACAGGAAGCTTCCTCAGGAGCGGCCTCGTCAGGCAGGCTCGCAAGGAGGCAGAGATATCAAGGCAGGGGTACTTCGTGAGGTGCCCGTGACGCAAGCCATGACGATCGTGGCCAGGCAGGCGCTAGGCGGGCGCCGGCCTGTGCAGTGTCCTTGTTTCCTCACAGGGAGCATGCACAGGCCAAGGCATCAGGCAAAGGCATCAGGCAAAGGCTACCATTTCGGTGCAACAAGACCAAGACCATCAGAGCGGCAGGATGGAGGTCATCGTCGAGCCCAAGACGGCGTCACTGTTAGAGTCTTTGGCGGTCGAAGACCAACTTTAGTCAGAATAAGTGTACAAGTTGTTCCCCTTCGAAATGGCCAATTGTTGGCGCCCTTCCCGCTTAATATTTGGGAAGAGGACCAGGGCCTCTCTCTATATATAGGGCTAGCCACCACAGTAGAGAGAGAGGACGAATCGCCCCTTCAAAAGGGACAACAACACCACAAGAACATGCCTCGCGAGGCTGTTCTTCCCTTGTATTGTTCATCATCAGCCCCTGAGGCAATCCACCACACCACACACTGGAGTAGGGTATTACACCACAATGGTGGCCTGAACCAGTATAAACCTCGTGTCCCTCGTGTGTTCATCATCCTAGCTAGATTCCTTGTGAGGCTTTGGGATGTGAGTTGGTAGAGGAGAGATCTTCGCGCGCACCCCAGAGTTCGAACCTCAAGTGTCTGCCGGAACCCGAAATCCGACAGTCACTCGGAAGTACAGCATCGGTGTCGTACACCAAGAAAAAAGGGGTTCGATCAGTCGACCAATTCGGTGTTGTTCTCAGCCCCCATAAGACGGACGGTAACTCTGTCACCCAGGCTCCATCAGCGTGCTTGAGGTCGCGCATTAGTCGCTTTAACCCTTGGAGGATCAAACCATTCGCTCTTTCTGCTTGTCCATTCGACTGTGGGTGTGAGACTGACGCGTAGTTGACCTGAGTGCCTTGGGTCACACAAAATGCCTTGAACTCGTCAGAATCAAAGTT
The DNA here is from genome assembly GCF_018294505.1 of Triticum aestivum. Classification (NCBI taxonomy): domain Eukaryota; kingdom Viridiplantae; phylum Streptophyta; class Magnoliopsida; order Poales; family Poaceae; genus Triticum; species Triticum aestivum. Next base: position 499,463,766 of record NC_057795.1, on the reverse strand, counting down.
GGAGCCGTTATCTATGATAATGCTGTGAGGAACTCCATATATGAATATCAACTCCTTGTTGAAACTGAAGACAGTGCTTGCACCAAGGTTCTTGATGGGCCTAACATCAATCCACTTGGTGAACTTGTCGACTGCTACAAGCAAATGGGTGAAACCACTCGCACCGGTCCTGAAGGGTCCGACCATATCCAACCCCCAGACTACAAATGGCCAGACGAGTGGAATAGTCTTGAAAGCAGACGCAGGTTTGTGGGACATGTCGGAGTAGAACTGGCAGCCTCTCGCACTTGTCAACTATATCTTTCGCCATATTGTTTGCTCGAGGCCAGTAGAATCCCACTCGGTATGCTTTAGCCCCGATGTTCCGAGAGGACGCATGGTGACCACAGGTCCCCGAGTGAATATCATTTTAGGATCATTTGACCTTCTTCTGGGGTGATGCAGCGCTGAGCCACTCCTATGACACTTTCTCTGTAAAGCTACCCTTTTATCACTGTCAAGGCTTTGGATCGACGGATGATACATCTCCATCGTATCTATATTTTTTGATTGTTCCGTGCCAATATTATTCAACTTTCATATACTTTTGGGCAACTTTTTATACTATTTTGGGGACTAACATATTGATCCAGTGCCTAGTGCCAGTTCCTGTTTGTTGCATGTTTTTTCGCAGAAAAACCATATCAAACGGAGTCCAAACGGGATAAAAACGGAAGGAGATTTTTTTTTGGAATATATGTGAATTTTGGGAACTGGAATCAACGGGAGACGATGCTCGAGGGGCCCACGAGGCAGGGGAGCGCGCCCCTCACCCTCATGGCCACCCTGTAAGGCAGTTGGTGCCCTTCTTTCACTGCAAGAAAGCCAATGTCCGGATAGAAATTGTGTCCAAAGGGCAACCCAATCGGAGTTACGGATCTCCGGGAATATAAAAACGATGAAAGGGCAGAATCAGAAACGCAGAAACAGAGAGAGACAGAGAGACAGATCCAATCTTGAAGGGGCTTTCACCCCTCCCACGCCATGGAGATCATGGACCAGAGGGGAAACCCTTCTCCCATCTAGGGAGAAGGTCAAGGAAGAAGAAGAAGAAGTGGGGGCTCTCTCCCCCTTGCTTCCGGTGGCGCCGGAATGCCGCCGGTGGCCATCATCATGACCGCGATCTACACCAACACCTCCGCCATCTTCACCAACATATCCATCACCTTCCCCCATCTATATTCAGCGGTCCAACCTCCCGCAACCTGTTGTACCCTCTACTTGAACATGGTGCTTTATGCTTCATATTGTTATCCAATGATGTGTTGCCATCCTATGATGTCTGAGTAGATTTTCGTTGTCCTATCGGTGATTGATGAATTGCTATGATTGCTTTAATTTGCTTGTGGTTATGTTGTTGTCCTATTGTGCCCTCTGTGTCGCGCAAGCGTGGGAGATTCCCGCTGTAGGGTGTTGCAATACATTCATGGTTCGCTTATAGTGGGTTGCTTGAGTGACAGAAGCATAAACCCGAGTAAGGGGGTTGTGGCATATGGGATAAAGGGGACTTGATGCTTTAATGCTATGGTTGGGTTTTACCTTAATGATCTTTAGTAGTTGTGGATGCTTGCTGGAGTTCCAATCATAAGTTCATATGATCCAAGAAGAGAAAGTATGTTAGCTTATGCCTCTCCCACATAAAACTTGCTATCAGCCTAGTAAAGTAGTCAATTGCTTAGGGACAATTTCGCAACTCCTACCACCACTTTTCCACACTCTCTATATTTACTTTATTGCTTCTTTATCTAAACAGCCCCTACTTTTTATTTACGTGCTCTTTATTATCTTGCAATTCTATCCAACAACACCTACAAAGTACTTCCAGTTTCATACTTGTTCTAGGTAAAGCGAACGTCAAGCGTGCGTAGAGTTGTCTTGGTGGTTGATAGAACTTGAGGGAATATTTGTTCTACCTTTAGCTCCTCATTGGGTTCGACACTCTTACTTATCAAAAGAGGCTACAATTGATCCCCTATACTTGTGGGTTATCAAGACCTTTTTCTGGCGCCGTTGCCGGGGAGTCATAGCGTGGGGTGAATATTCTCGTGTGTGCTTGTTTGCTTTATCACTAAGTAATTTTTATTTGTTGTTCTTACTTGTTCTCTATCTTTAGTTATAGATATGGAACATGAAATACCAAAAAAAATTAGGTGTACTTGCTACTCATGGAGATGGGGAACCTCCTAAAACCCTCAATACTCATTATGTGAAAGATATTGTGTACTACTTTGATAATCCTGAGAAAACCCCCATTCAATTATGTTATGGGAGACACGTTGGATCAACGTGAATACTTTAGGGATTATCTCTTGACACAAAAAGGGAAACTATTATGGGATCAAATTTATATGTTGCGTTGGTATGCTAGGCAACTATGCTTGAGATATGATTATACTTGTTGCTCTAGGATGAAGGCTCCGCACCTTCCCTTTTCATGCAAATTTAATGTTAATAAAACCTTAGCTTCTTATGCTAATGGTATATATGATTACTATGATGTTTAAAAAATTGAGGAATTTGTTGCTTTTAAGGGTGCTTATGAAATTGAATCTTTGTTTAAAAAGTATGAAGCTTTTGATGATGATGTTTATAGGCCTAAATTTTTTGCTATATTGAAATATTGCTATGAGAATTATGAATATAACTCCGATATTGGTGCGTTTATTGAGAAAGTCTCCACTGTCCAAGAAGAGACTAATATTTTGTAGGAGTCTATGGAAGAAGAAATCAATGAATCTGTGAGCTCATTAGATGAAAAAGATGATGAGGAGAGCGAAGAATAAAAACAGGAAGAGCGGATTAGCTACCCGTGCCCACCTTCTAATGGGAGTAACTCTTCAACTCATACATTGTTTAATTCCCCTTCGTGCTTACAGAAGGATGATTGCTATGATGATTGTTATGATCCTATTGATTCTCTTGAATTACCCCTTTTTGATGATGCTTGCTATGCTTGTGGCCAAGATGCCAATATGAATTATGCTTATGGAGATGAACTTGCTATAGTTTCTTATGTTAAAAATGAAATTGTTGCTATTGCACCCACGCATGATAGTCCTATTATCTTTTTGAATTCTCCCTACTACACTATATCGGAGAAGTTTGCTCTTATTAAGGATTATGTAGATGGGTTGCATTTTACCGTTGCACATGATGATTTTGATAGATATAATATGCATGTGCTTGCTGCTCCAACTTGCAATTATTATGAGAGAGGAACTACATCTCCGCCTATTTATGTTTCCAACATGATAGAATTGCAAGAAACTACTTATACTATGCATTGGCCTTTACTATGTGTGCATGAATTGTTCTTTTATGACATGCCGATGCATAGGAAGAGAGTTAGGCTTTCTTGTTGCATGATATACGTTACTTTGTGCTCACTACTAAATTACAAATCATTGTTAATTAAAATTGGCTTTGATATACCTTGGGATCCATGTGGATCCATTACTTGAGCACTATATGCCTAGCTTAATGGATTTAAAGAAAGCGCTACCAGGGAGACAACCCGGAAGTTTTAGAGAGTCATTTATTTCTGTTGAGTGCTTTTATATAGTTTTAAAAAAATAAAGAGGAGAACCCAAAACTTTTCAAAAAGGAAAGTGAAAGTGAGAAAGACAAGCATTGTTGAAGTGGGAGAGCTCCTTGAACTTTGTGCATGCTCACGGAAACTTTGTGAATCTTAATTATAGAAACTTTTCATAAAAAATAATTATCCCCTTGTACAATTCCATTGTATTATAAAAATAATGTGCCAAGGTTTGCCTTTAGGATGTTTACAATGCTTGTTGGTTTGTGCGGTGCAGGACAGAAACTTTGGCTGTAGTGCGCGATTTTACATTTTTTTACTGGAACATCAAACAGTTCTAATTATTTTTGCACTATCTTTCTACACAAATTTTTTATGTTTCCTCATTTTGGCAGAATTTTTGGGGTACCAAAAGTAGGTGAATGTTCAGATTGCTACAGACTGTTCTGTTTTTGACAGATTCTATTTTTGATGCATAGTTTGCTTGTTTTGATGAAACTATCAATTTCTATCAGTGGATTAAGCCATGGAAAAGTTATATTACAGTAGACACAATGCAAAAATAAAATATGAATTGGTTTGCAATAGTACTTAGAGTAGTGATCTGCTTTATTATACTAACGGATCTTACCGAGTTTTCTGTTGAAGTTTTGTGTGGATGAAGTGTTTGATCGAGAAGGTCTCGATATGAGGAAAAGGAGGGGAGGCAAGAGCTCAAGCTTGGGGATGCCAAAGGCACCCCAAGTAAATATTCAAGGAGACACAAGCGTCTAAGCTTGGGGATGCCCCAGAAGGCATCCCCTCTTTCTTCAACAAGTATCGGTATGTTTTCGGATTCATTTCGTTCATGTGATATGTGCAAATCTTGGAGTGTCTTTTGCATTTAGTTTTCACTTTTCTTTTATGCAACATGCTGGTATGAGATAGTCCTTGGTTGATTTACAGAATGGTCATTGCACTTCACTAAAATCTTTTGAGTATGTCTTTATAGAATTCTTCATGTCCTTCACTTATATCATTTGAAGTTTGGATTGCCTGTTTCTCTTCACATAGAAAACCGCCATTTGTAGAATGCTCTTTTGCTTCACTTATATTTGTTAGAGCGCGGGCATATCTTTTGTAGAAAGAATTAAACTCTCTTTCTTCATCTATATCTATTGAGAGAGATGACAGGAATTGGTCATTCACATGGTTAGTCATAAAATCCTACATAAAACTTGTAGATCACTGAATATGATATGTTTGATTCCTTACAATAGTTTTGCGATATAAAGGTGGTGATATTAGAGTCGTCCTAGGTGAGTAATTATGGGATTGAGAAATACTTGTGTTGAGGTTTGCAAGTCCCGTATCATGCACGTATGGTAACCGTTGTGTGACAAATTTGAAGCATGGGGTGTTTCTTTGATTGTCTTCCTTATGAGTGGCGGTCGGGGACGAGCGATGGTCTTTTCCTACCAATCTATCCCCCTAGGGGCATGCGTAGTAGTACTTTGCTTCAAGGGCTAATAAACTTTTGCAATAAGTATATGAGTTATTTATGACTAATGTGAGTCCATGGATTATACGCACTCTCACCCTTCCATCATTGCTAGCCTCTTAGGTACCATGCATTGCCCTTTCTCACCTCGAGAGTTGGTACAAACTTCGCTGGTGCATCCAAACCCCGTGATATGATACGCTCTATCACACATGAGCCTCCTTATATCTTCCTCAAAACAGCCACCATACCTACCTATTATGGCATTTCCATAGTCATTCCGAGATATATTGCCATGCAACTTCCATCATCATCAGATACATGACTTGAGCATTCATTGTCATATTGCTTTGCATGATTGTAAGATAGCTAGCATGATGTTTTCCTGGCTTGTCCGTTTTTATGTCTTTGCTATGCTAGATCATTGCACATCCCGGTACACCATCGGAGGCATTCATATATAATCATATCTTTGTTCTAGATATCGAGTTGTAATATTGAGTTGTAAGTAAATAAAAGTGTGATGATCATCATTATTAGAGCATTGCCCCAGTGAGGAAAGGATGATGGAGACTATGATTCCCCCACAAGTCAGGATGAGACTCCGGACTTTATGAAAAATAAAAGAGGCCAAAGAAGCCCAAATAAAAAAAGAGGCCAAAGAAGCCCACCAAAAAAAGAGAAAATAAAAAAATGAGAGAAGGGGCAATGTTACTATCCTTTTACCACACTTGTGCTTCAAATAGCACCATGTTCTTCATATAGAGAGTCTCTTGAGTTATCACTTTCATATACTAGTGGGAATTTTCATTACAGAACTTGGCTTGCATATTCCGATGATGGGCTTCCTCAAATGCCCAAGGTCTTTATGAGCAAGCAAGTTGGATGCACACCCACTTAGTTTTCAGTTTGAGCTTTCATACACTTATAGCTCTAGTGCATCCGTTGCATGGCAATCCCTACTCCTCGCATTGACATCAATTGATGGGCATCTCCATAGGCCATTGACTAGCCAAGTCAATGTGAGACTTTCTCCCTTTTTGTCTTCTCCACACAACCTCCACCATCATACTCTATTCCACCTATAGTGCTATATCCATGGCTTGCACTCATGTATTGCGTGAGGGTTGAAAAGTCTAAAGCGCGTTAAAAAGTATGAACCAATTGCTCAGCTTGTCATCGGGGTTGTGCATGATGGGAGCATTTTGTGTGACGAAAATGAAGCATGGCCAAACTATATGATTTTGTAGGGATAAGCTTTCTTTGGCTATGTTATTTGATAAGACATAATCGCTTGGTTGGCATGCTTGAAGTATTATTGTTTTTATGTCAAATGATAGACTATTGCTTTGAGTCACTCGTGTCTTAATATTCATGCCATGGTTAGATTACGTGATCAAGATTATGCTAGGTAGAATTCCACATCAAAATTTATCTTTTTTATCATTTACCTACTCGAGGACGAGCAGGAATTAAGCTTGGGGATGCTGATACGTCTCCGTCGTATCTATAATTTTTGATTTTTCCATGCAAATATTATTCAACTTTCATATACTTTTGGGCAACTTTTTATACTATTTTGGGGACTAACATATTGATCCAGTGCCTAGAGCCAGTTCCTGTTTGTTGCATGTTTTTTGTTTTGCAGAAAATCCATATCAAATGGAGTCCAAACGGGATAAAAACGGATGGAGATTTTTTGGAATATATGTGAATTTTGGGAAGTGGAATCAACGCGAGACGATGCTCGAGGGGCCCACGAGGTAGGGGCGCGTCCCTGACCCTCGTGGCCACCCCGTAAGGCGGTTGGTGCCCTTATTTCTCCACAAGAAAGCCAATATCCGGATAGAAATCGTGTCCAAAGGGCAACCCAATCGGAGTTAGGATCTCCGGGAATATAAAAAACGGTGAAATGGCAGAATCAGAAACGCAGAAATAGAGAGAGACAGAGAGACAGATCCAATCTCGGAGGGGCTCTCACCCCTCCCACGCCATGGAGACCATGGTCCAGAGGGGAAACCCTTCTCCCATCTAGGGAGAAGGTCAAGGAAGAAGAATAAGAAGGGGGGGCTCTCTCCCCCTCGCTTCCGGTGACGCCGGAATGCTGCCGGGGGCCATCATCATCACCGCGATCTACACCAACACCTCCACCATCTTTACCAACATCTCCATCACATTCCCCCATCTATATTCAGCGGTCCACTCTCCTGCAACCCGCTGTACCCTCTACTTGAACATGGTGATTTATGCTTCATATTATTATCCAATGATGTGTTGCCATCCTATGATGTCTGAGTAGATTTTCGTTGTCCTATCGGTGATTGATGAATTGCTATGATTGGTTTAATTTTCTTGTGGTTATGTTGCTGTCCTATTGTGCCCTCCGTGTCGCGCAAGCGTGAGGGATTCCCACTGTAGGGTGTTGCACTACGGTCATGATTCACTTATAGTGGGTTGCTTGAGTGACAGAAGCATAAACCCGAGTAAGGGGGTTGTGGTGTATGGGATAAAGGGGACTTGATGCTTTAATGCTATCGTTGGGTTTTACCTTAATAATCTTTAGTAGTTGAAGATGCTTGCTAGAGTTACAATCATTAGTGCATATGATCCAAGAAGAGAAAGTATGTTAGCTTATGCCTCTCCCACATAAAACTTGCTATCGGTCTAGTAAAGTAGTCAATTGCTTAGGGACAATTTCACAACTTCTACCACCGCTTTTCCACACTCGCTATATTTACTTTATTGCTTCTTTATCTAAACAGCCCCTACTTTTTATTTACGTGCTCTTTATTATCTTGCAATTCTATCCAACAACACCTACAAAGTACTTCTAGTTTCATACTTGTTCTAGGTAAAGCGAACGTCAAGCGTGCGTAGAGTTGTATCGGTGGTCGATAGAACTTGAGGGAATATTTGTTCTACCTTTAGCTCCTCGTTGGGTTCGACACTCTTACTTATTGAAAGAGGCTACAATTGATCCCCTATAATTGTGGGTTATCAATGGACTATCTGGTGAGCTTCATCCTCATCCTTCGGGAGTTCCTTCCTGAGAATATACGCAACGTGCAGTATTGTCCAGTCGGGTGTGATCACCAAGACCTCCATGATCAAGTCAACCACAACTGGAATCTCAATCTCAATTGGGTTGGTTGAACTTATCGGTTGCGGGGGCTCTTCCTTTAAGGGATCCTCTTGTACAGATGGGGTGTGGAGATTTTCCAAGAACACATTGCTGGGGACAGGCTTCCGAGTGGAACCTATCTTCGCCAGATCATCAACAGCTTGATTCTTGATTCGTGGTATGTGGTGGAGCTAACCCCTCAAACTTCTTCTCTAGCTTTCTCACTGCATTGCAATAATCGGTCATTGCGGGACTCCTAACGTCCCATTCTTTCATTACCTAATTTACCACTAAGCCTGAGTCGCCATAAACCATCAAGCGTCGGATGCCGAGTGAAATAGCCATGCACAACCCATACAATAGTGCCTCATACTCAGCTTCATTGTTTGAAGAATCAAAGTGGATCTAGAGGACATAACTGAGCTTGTCTCCTCGTGGGGATACTAAAACCACTCCTGCACTAGAGCCATTTAACATCTTGGACCCGTCAAAGAACATGGTCCAATGTTCCGACTGAACTTGAGTCAGTTGTTGTTGTTCTGTCCACTCTGCGAGGAAATCTGCAATTGCTTGAGACTTGATGGCCTTCTTTGCCTCAAACTTGATATCTAAAGGAAGAAGTTCAGTCGCCCATTTCGCCACTCGACCGGTTGCATCTCTGTTATTCAGAATTTCCAACAAAGGAGCGTCACTGACGACTAAAATTGAATGATCAGAGAAATAATGTGCAACCTTCCTCATGGTTAGGTAAATCCCATAAACAAGCTTCTGATAATTAGGGTATCTCTGCTTGGACGGGGTCAAGACCTCTGAAATGTAATAGATTGGGTGCTGAACTTTGAAGGCTTTGCCCTCCTCTTCCCGCTCGACCGTGAGCATTGTGCTGACTACTTGTCCTGTGGCTACGATGTAAAGCAACAAAGGCTCTTTACTGACTGGAGCAGCAAGCACCGGCTGGATGGAAAGCAGGGCTTTGAGCTCCTCAACCGCTGCTTCGGCTTCGTCATTCCACTCGAACTTGTCAGACTTCTTCATCAGTCGATAAAGAGGTAGTGCCTTTTCACCGAGGCGTGAGATGAATTGACTCAATGCAGCCAAACAACCAGTAAGCTTCTGAACATCATGCACACGCACTGGGCGCTTCATTCGGAGGATCGTGCCAATCTTCTCTGGGTTCGCGTCGATTCCTCGTTCGGAAACGAGAAACCGAGTAACTTTCCACCGGGGACTCCGAATGTGCATTTTGATGGATTGAGCTTGATATCATACCTTCTTAGGTTGGCAAAGGTTTCAGCGAGGTTAGTCAGTAGGTCGGAACCTTTGCGTGACTTAACCACTATGTCATCCATATATGCTTCCACATTCCGATTGATTTGAGTGAGCAAGCACTTCTGAATCATGCGCATGAATGTGGCACCAGCATTCTTGAGGCCAAAGGGCATAGTAACATAGCAAAAACACCCGAACGGGGTGATGAAAGTTGTCTTGATCTCATCGGGTCCAAACAGTCGGATCTGATGGTACCCGGAATATGCATCCAAAAAGGACAATCGCTCACATCCCGCAGTTGAGTCGACTATCTGGTCGATGCGGGGTAGAGGAAAATGATCTTTCGGGCAGGCCCAATTGATGTGCTTGAATTCAATACACATTCAAAGTGATTTGTCTTTCTTGGGCACCATAACAACATTGGCGAGCCACTCGGAGTGGTATATCTCGCGGATGAACTCAGCGGCCAGAATCCGAGCCACCTCCTCGCCAATTGCCTTTCTTTTCTCCATGGTGGACCGACGAAGATGCTCCTTAACAGTTTTTGCCTTTGGGTCGACTCGCAAACGGTGCTCAGCCAGTCCCCTGGGCACACCTAGCATGTCAGATGGCTTCCATGCAAAGATGTCCCAGTTCTCATGGAGGAACTGGACGAGCGCGTCTTCCTATTTGTTGTCGAGTGTCATTGAGATATGGGTCAGAGCAGCATTGGGTCGGTCGGGTGAATGTGAACTGGCTTGGTCTCTCCGGCCTACTGAAATACGGACTCCGAGGCAGGTCTCTTAGCACGCAGCAAATCACTCGGATCTGTAGTCTTCTGATACTCTTGAAACTCCACACCTGCCATCTGCTCATTTGCTATCTTCGCGTCGTCCTGAAGACAATCCTCTGCTCTTTTCCGGTTACTGGAGACCGTTATCACACCTTTGGGGCCAGGCATCTTCAACTTAAGGTACACATAACATGGTTGAGCCATGAAGCTAGCATAGGCAGGTCTGCCCCAAAATGGCATGATAAGCACTCTGGAAATCCACAACCTCAAACATCAACTTTTCCTTGAAGTAATTCTTCTCGTCACCAAAAACCACATCAAGAGCGATCTGGCCGAGTGAATCGGCTTTCTTTCCTGGGATGACTCAGTGGAACCTCATATTGCTCTCGCTGAGTTTGGACATCGGAATGCCCATTCCTTTGAGAGCCTCGGTGTACAGGATATTGAGGCCACTGCCACCATCCATCAGAACTTTGGTCAGTTGAGTGCCTCCAACAACTGGGTCGACCACTAGCGCCTGCCGCCCGGGGGTAGCAACTCGTGGCGGGTGATTGGACTGGTCAAATGTAATAGGGGGTTTTGACCACTTCAAATACTTCGGCGTTGTCGGAGCAACCATGTTCACCTCTCTGTTAATGACTTTCAGTCAACTTCTGCTCTCGACATCAGCAAAAATCACCAAGGTGGCATTAACATGGGGATATCCATCGTCCTCCTCTTCCTTGTCTTCCTCCTTATCAGAATCTTTATCCGTCTCGCTAGGCTGTATTTTCTTCTGGAAGCTCTAAATCAGGAGCCAACATTGTCGAGTGGTATGCTTGGGGAGGATCAGATTCCCCTCTTCATCTTTCTTAGTATGAATATGACATGGTAGATCTGTCACATTATTTCCATCTTTATCTTTTACCTTCTTGGGATTCTAGGGCCATTTGGGCCTCCCTTTGAACTTTCCTTGATTCAACACTGCTGCCTCGGCAGGACCTGCTGCCTCAACCTTTCGCTTCTGCTTCCGAATGGAATTTCCTCCTCCGGTGTCCTGGGCGACTGTTTTGTCCTTACCACTCCGGAGTCGGTCTTCCTCTTCACCATTAGTGTACTTGGTGGGAATCTCCATCATCCGTGTCAGGGTCATATCTCCTGTCTGACCGAACTTCAAATTGAGTTCTCTGTAGCGAATGCCTTCCTTGAAGGCACAGACTGCTTGGTGATCTGACACATTCTCCACTGTGTGGTGTAGAGTGATCCATCTCTGGATATAGTCTCTCAAGGTTTCATTCGATTTCTGCACGCAATGCTGCAACTCCGGTAGACCCGCAGGTCTCTTGTAGGTGCCCTCAAATGTTCTGGTAAACACTCGGGCTAACTCATCGCAACTCAAAATGCTCCCAGGGGCCAACTGATTCAGCCAAGCTCTGGCAGAACCTTCACGCATCAGAGGGAGGTGCTTCATGGCCACCTCATTGCTGCCGCCACCAATGTGCACAGCCACTCGGTAGTCCTCAAGCCAAGTGTCGAGCTTCGACTCTCCCATGAACTTACTAACGCCAGTCGCTAATCTAAAGTTATGGGGGATCTCAGCAGCCCTGATGGCTCTTGCGAAACACTCAAGACCAGCACGTGGACCCTGCTTCCGCTGGGCCTGTCTCTATCTAGCCCTTCTCTGTATGCTCCGTTCCGGTCGATCAAGTCGTGAACAAGGACTGACCTTGCATCGAACCCAGGCTCTCTTGGGTCGACTAGAACTCTGTGGTCATTACCGTACGGACGCCTATCATCATACCGTCGGGGCGCGTACGACCCGCCCCTCGGAAGGGGCGAAGGCACTCGACAGTAGTTGTCACGGGCATACTCACGATCATCATCTCCATGAGCTCTTCCTAGGTGTCGATCTTGGCGGTGCTCACGATCTCCTCGCCGCAAAGGTGACCTAGGACTGTGTGCTGACTGAACGGTGTCCGCCCTTACTAGTCGACTGTGAATTCTGTTCCGCGACTGGGACACGACGGAGTTCTGGTCTCCTACTGCTCTGAGCAGTGTCCTGATCTGTTCCAAGCCCCTTTCAGCCTCCGAGCGAGATGGCTGAATGGACTCCACGATACGCGTAGCAGCCGCAAGGTTCTGTATCGGTGTACGGCATACCTAAGTTTCCGGTGGAAACAATTGTCGTGAACACCGACTGGATCCAGGGATCAGTCGACGGGCACACTCGTCGAGAGAATGTCGGAGATTCTCCAAACGAGTGCGCTCAGCCAGAGTGCCCAGGCGCACTTCCTCCAAAGCCCGAGCCTCGGCGGTTTCCCCTATGATGGGCGTATGGAGAGCCTCCTTGTAACATCCCAAATTTTAAATTTGGAATGTTATACATTAGATCATCATTGCATATCATATTTTATTGCATTTTGGTTTGATCCTAGAAATTCTACGCAACTACAGGACCCACGGAGAGAGTTGGGGATTTCATTATTTTCATATTTGAGTTTTCACAAAATTTGAAAATAGGATCATTTGATTTTATTTATTTTATCTTCAATTATTTCTATTATAAAAATAAGGGAGAGGGAATAAAATGACTTTCCCAAAATAAAGAAATATTGAGGATTAAATAAAACAATCAAATGAGTTTTAATTTTGGAGTTTGTCGCTATTTTATTTGAATTTAGGAAAATTGCGCATTTTTCAAAATTGCACTGAGGCCCCAAATAAATGTTCATATTGTCCGGCTTGATTTTAGAGAACGGGGAAAATTTATTTCGGGATTTTTGGAGTCTGTTTAGTATTTCTTTTATTTGTTTTTCTGCGCTGAGTTATTTAAAAAAACGAACCGACCTACTCGGTCGTGTCCGACTAGGACTCTAGGCCCGGCCGACCTTTATAAGCCAGGAGGCCCCAGCCCGAGCCGCCCCAAACCTTAACCCTAGCCCCGACCCCCCCTCCCCCCCCCGCCGCCGCCGCTGCCACCGACCGCCGCCGCCCTCGCCCGCGCCGCCACCGACCACCGCCACCCCATCGGAGCCCCGCCGCCTCGCCGGAGGTAACCACCCGCCTCGCCGGCGGTTTTCTCTAGAAAACCGCCCCGGTTTTTTTAAACCGTGGTTGTTTTTTAGATCGGTTTTATTTTTTTCCTCGGCTTAGTCTATTTTGCGGACGTTCATCCGTACGTTCGTTTTAACGGACAATTTTTGTCTTTTAGCCGCAGACAGCGAACATTAGTTCGTTAGCCTGTTCATCTGTTTTTCTTTTTCTCGGATTTTCAGCGATTATTCCAGATCGCGATTTCTGATCCGATTTTCGTTCTAGTATAACTTTTCGCTCGTTTATCGGAATCAGGAGATTCAAACGCCTAGAGTTTCATCTCGAAACCCTCTTTCCGTATAACCAACTCAGACAAGTTTTTTTTCTACTATAAAATTTGACTTAGGTCCAGATTAGTAAACGAAGCTTGTTTCTTTCGCCGTTTGACTTCCGTTGCTTCGTTTGATTTGATTCTTTTTGCAAACCGGAGTTCTTAAGTTGAACTTTATGGTTAGATCTCTTATTTGAGTTTTACTTGTGCATTAGTTGAGTGCTTATTGTATGCTTGTTTTTTTGCGATAGAGTACCCGGAGTGTGCCGCTTGCTACTTCGAATCTCTAGGTTTCACGGATCATCAGCAAGGCAAGTAACACTTTGATCATACCTCTTTACTACCCAGTTTTATTGCATTAGATCAATCCTCAAACAATTGCATGATTAGGATCTGATTAATATGTGTGTTTTGGGAAGTAGATGAGGTAGTACCTATCACCTGTTTTATTATCAAACCTTTGGGAGTTACTTCTACGTTTGCTTATATTGCTATGCTATGATCGTAGACGTGGATTGGGCGAGTGAATCCATGACAGATGTCAGATTGTTAATTAATGGTTTATTTAAGGTGGCAACTTTAATACACATCTGGCTGGATTGAGGCACCTGGGGATCCAGTGATTGCCTATTTTTTTATGGACCGCCACCCAGGCTCAAAGAGGATCATGAGATTATTCATGCTAGAAACTTCTGTGTGCAGCCGCAAGCTAGTATGGGCTCTAGCATAGTTGATTAAGTCGTGTGAACTCTTACAGTGGTAGACTAGCAAATGTAGGGGAAAGTAGGTGTAACTGTCTACCCATCGTAAGGTGTAAACACTTCTGAAAGACTATGTCTCGGTCATCCGTTTCTCAAACACATTGTAGTGCGAGAAATCCAACAGAGGAGATTGAGTCTTGTGGGGAAAAGTGTGCAAACCTCTACAGAGTGTATAAACTAATCATGGTTAGCCGTGTCCCTGGTTATGGACGTTTTGAGTATCTAGTACCTGGATTATCATGTGAATCTCATCATGTTACTTTAATTTAATTTGTTGGGTTTAATGATGACTCTTAATTGGAATTGAGTTGGGTGAACCTTCTCAATGTTTAACAACCACCATGATAGTTAAATAAAATTTATTCCTTTGTTGTAGGGAAAATTGGCTTTATGCAAAACTGTAACCATAGAGCTTTTCACCAGCCAGATATGCATGTAGTGATAGCATTATTCTATTCATTGCTCTCTATGTGTTACATTGCCAGCATATTCCATGTGCTGACCCATTTTCGGGCTGCAACATTCATGTTGCAGACTTTTCAGACGACGAGTAAGGTGCCTTAGGTCGTGGTCTTATACTCAGTGATGCCGTTGGAGTTGATGGACTCACTTGTCTTCCAAGCCTTCCGCTGTTATCTTCATTAGATGGCCTTAAGCCATATTTATTATAATAAGTTCTCTTTTGAGACATTCGATGTAATAAGTGTGTGATTGCTACTCTGTTATAAATCCTTCAAGTATTGTGCGTGTCAGCATTACCGATCCAGGGATGACACTGATGCACAGAGATCAGACTGTTTGAGGTCTGGTTGCTACAAGATGGTATCAAAGCACACACTGACTGTAGGACACGACCACTAAGCTAAAGCCCTAGATCACTACTCTCTTCTCATTTCTTACTCCTCATCCTTTCTACTCTTTTAGGATGGCTGATGCAAGGAACAAGTTCACACAACCGGATGAAGATACACCCTTTGGACGCCAGTTGAAGGAAGTCACTAAGTACCTGAACATCGGAGTACCTAGTTTCACCGGGACCTACATCGCCACTTTACCCGAAGAGGAGCACTCGATGATTCAAGTTCAAGTACCAGGAAGAACGTTCATGCCCGTCCTTGAACCCATAGAGTTTTCCTTCGATGCACCAACCTGGAGTCTAGGAAAGAGCATGGCGGCCCACATCGCCATTGGACGCATTGGAGAAGTTAACCAAAAGGATCTCAAGGATACTATCTACCAGATTTGTGGGCGCCGAGATGAACAATGGGAGATGATCAGTACTAGGAAGGATAGATCAATTGCAACTTTCATACAAGAGTTAAACCAGCACATTCGTCGCTAGGAGAACCAAATGTGCGCAGGCATGATAGATCTAAAGAAGGCATTGACCAAGATCACGGAGCTGGAAGAAGAACTCATGTCTACACGCGATGGATATGAGGAGGAAATGACAACACTCCTGGAGAAGAATGATGATCTGAAGAAGAAGCTAAAGGTGTTTATGGGATTTCCCGCGACTGGAGGAGAAGACGATGATTGCACTTGCCCGGAGAACTACATCATCATCGACGACACCGACTCGAACCCAGACGATAGTGATGATGACTTTGTTGATGAAGCTGGAGCAGATATCATGGAGTCTTCGACCGATTAATTCTTCTAGTCGACCACCATAACAGTAGTAGTATTCCCCCATGTATATAGTATAGTCTGAGCACTTTTGTAAATGATAGTTAGACCATTGTATGCCCTTGTTTGAATTGATTGAAGTGATATTGTTTGCTTTTGTCTCATGTGCATATGGGTAGTGTTTTCTCTCTAGACCTCATTCTATTCTATATTCTCATATTTTCTAAACCCTCAGATGCCTCCGAGACATGACAATGGATTTGCTTTCCCACCAGAGCTCACTCAGTTGATCCAGCAGCAAAATGCATTAATGCATATACTAGTCCATAATCAGAATCAGGGGAACAACAACAATAATAACCCACCACCACCACCTGTTGATCACTTAGCCCGTTTCTTGAGGCTGAATCCGCCGATGTTCTCCAGTAGCACCGAGCCGATAGTTGCAGATGATTGGCTCCGCAAGACGGGAAGGGAGTTGACTACTGCAGGATGCACAGATGTAGAGAAGGTGTGTTTCGCTGCACATCAACTAGATGGACCCGCAGCATCATGGTGGGAGAATTTCACAGCCACTTATCCTATCGACAATGTCACATGGGACCAGTTTCAGCAGGCTTTCCGTAATGCCCATGTTTCAGCAGGAGCTATGGCCATGAAGAAGCGTGAGTTCCACAACTTGCGCCAAGGAGGACGTACAGTTGACCAGTATGTGGATGACTTTAGTAAGCTAGCACGTTATGCCCCAGATGACGTTGCTACGGATGCAGCTAAGCAGGAGAAGTTTCTGGAAGGACTAAATGATGAGCTGAGCATGCAGTTGATGATAGCAACTTTCAACAACTACCAGGAGTTGGTAGATAGAGCTCTCGTGATTTAAGGGAAGCAGCAGCAGATTGACAACCGCAAGAGGAAGTATGGACAAGGGAGGTACAATTCTGGAGCTCAGCAGAAACCTCGTTTTACCCCGAATTCGGGAGGACATTTTCAGTATACCCATGGAGGAGGGAGTTCGCACAATCATAGTGGCCCCAAGAATGGTAATGGGAATGGAGGAGGCAACGACCATAATCGTACCAACCTATCAACCCCAGCCAAGAGGGATCTGAGCCAAGTCACTTGCTATAAGTGTCAGAAGACTGGACATTATGCCAATGAATGTCCTGAAGCTAAGAATGGAAATGGCAATGGAAGCTCTGGGAAGAAGCCGAACCCTTTCAATAGGGGACAGGTGAACCACGTTAACGTGGAGGAGGTTGAAGCCCAGCTAGATGCAGTAATAGGTAAGTTTTTGGTTAAGGCATTTACTGCAATCGTTCTTTTTGATACTGGTGCATCGCATTCATACATATCAAGGGGATTTGTGGATAAGTATAAACTGCCCACCAAAGTTCTTAGAACACCTATGTTAGTAAGCTCACCAGGAGCGGAGTATATGGCCAGTGTAGGATGTTTTCAAGTGCAATTGACCATAGAAGGCATGTTTTCCCCTCGGATTTAATCATTTTGGAATTGCAAGGTTTGGATGTGATTCTGGGTATGGATTGGCTATGTATGGAGGAAACATCGATTGCGCTAGTAAGTCGATTTTTCTTACCACCCCAGAAGGAAGAAGGATCAAGTATGTATCACGGCATGAACCGAAGAGGACACAAGTAAATTCCTTATCAGGAGTTGTACAGGAGGAAGTACCAGTGGTGAAGGATTTCCCTGATGTATTTCTGAAAGAGTTGCCAGGCATGCCACCAGATAGACACATTGAGTTTTTGATTGAGCTTTTGCCAGGAATAGGGTCAATATCTAAGAGACCGTACAGGATGCCCGCACAGGATTTGGAGGAAATTAAGAAGCAGATTAAGGAGCTACTAGATAAAGGTTATATTCGCCCAAGTTCTTCACCTTGGGGATCGCCAGTACTTTTAGTGGAGAAGAAAGATGGATCATTGAGGATGGTTGTGGATTATCGAGGATTGAATGAGGTGACAATCAATAACAAGTACCCACTGCCGATGATCAATGATTTATTTGACCAATTGCAAGGAGGTAAGGTATTTTCCAAGATCGATATGCGATTGGGATATCACCAGTTGAAGATTCAAGAGCAGGATATACCTAAGACGGCTTTTACCACCAGGTACGGGCTGTATGAGTATACCGTTATGTCATTTGGTCTGACTAACGCACCTGCCTATTTCATGAACATGATGAACAAGGTGTTTATGGAGTTTCTGGATAAATTCGCCGTGGTGTTCATTGACGATATTTTGGTCTATTCGAAGAATGAAGAAGAGCATAAGGAACATTTGCGTTTGGTACTTGGAAAGCTCAGAGAACATCAGTTATACGCCAAGTTCAGCAAATGTGAGTTTTGGTTGAAGGAAGTTGGATTCCTTAGACATGTTATATCCGGAGAAGGAATAGCAGTAGACCCCACCAAAGTTGTCACTGTGACAAATTGGGAAGCCCCAACGACGGTTGGAGAGATCCGGAGTTTTCTTGGACTCGCGGGATACTATCAGAGGTTCATTGAGAATTTCTTGAAGATTGCGAAGCCCATGACAGGGTTATTGAAGAAGGACACCAAGTTCAAATGGACTGATGAATGTGAGGCTAGTTTCCAGGAGTTGAAGAAACGTTTGGTTACATCACCCGTGTTGATTCTGCCAGATCAACGCAAGGATTACGAGGTGTATTGCGACGCTTCACGTCGAGGACTTGGAGCAGTGCTTATGCAGGAGGGAAGAGTAGTTTCGTATGCCTCATGACAGCTTAAGCCCCATGAGTTGAATTATGCAGCCGTTGTGCATGCATTGAAGACATGGAGACATTTTTTCATCGAAAATCATTGTGAGGTGTACATAGATCACAAGAGTTTGAAGTACATCTTCACATAGAAGGAGTTGAATCTCGGGCAAAGGAGATGGTTGGAGCTCATTAAGAATTATGATATGAGATTGCATTATCACCCAGGTAAGGCTAACGTAGTAGCCACGCGTTGAGCCGCAAGAGCCATGTCAACACGCTCATGACCGGAGAGTTATTGAAGAAGTTAGCTGAGGATCTTCGCGAGCTATGTTTGGAAATAGTTTCGAGAGGCTATGTAGCAGCATTGGAGATTCAGTCGACTTTAATGGATAAGATCAGAGAAGCTCAGAAGACTGACAAGGAAATTGCCGAGATAAAGGAGAGGATGAGCAAAGGAAAAGCTAAAGGATTTCGTGAGGATGAGCACGATACCTTATGGTTTGAAGATCACGTTTATGTGCCTAAAGACCCAGAGATCAGGAAGTTGATTCTGCAAGAGGCCCATGATTCGCCGTATTCGATTCACCCAGGAAACACCAAGATGTATCTGGATTTGAAGGACACTTTCTGGTGGACCGGAATGGAGAAGGATATTGCGGAGTATGTAGCAGTTTGTGATGTATGTCAGGGAGTAAAAGCAGAGCATCAGAAGCCAGCAGGATTGCTACAGCCATTGCCGATAACCGAATGGAAGTGGGATAAGCTAGGCATGGATTTTATCACAAGATTTCCCAGGACACGTACAGGCTGTGACTCAATATGGGTTGTAGTCGATCGTTTGACGAAGGTAGCTCATTTCCTCCCTGTGAAGACCACTTACACCAGTGCTAAGTTGGCAAAGATATACATGACTAGGATCATATGTTTGCATGGAGTTCCGAGGAGCATTGTATCAGATAGAGGAACCCAGTTTACCTCCAAGTTTTGGAATCAGTTGCACGAAACCTTGGGTACCAGGCTAGAGTTCAGTACCGCTTTTCATCCACAGATAGATGGACAGACCGAGAGAGTCAATCAGATTCTGGAGGACATGCTGAGAGCTTGTGCGCTAGATTATGGATCTAGTTGGGACGACAATTTGCCATATGCAGAGTTCTCTTACAACAACAGCTATCAATCCAGTTTGAAGATGGCCCCTTTCGAAGCTTTGTACGGAAGGAGGTGCAGGACACCGTTGCTGTGGGACGAAGTTGGAGACCGCCAGTTGTTTGGGCCAGATTTAATTAAGGAGTCTGAATAGAGGGTGAAGTTGATTCGTGCTAGGCTCAAGGTAGCCCAGTCCAGGCAGAAGAGCTATGCAGATTCTAAACGCAAGGAGACAGTCTACGAAGTCGGAGACAGAGTTTATCTTTGTGTATCTCCACTTCGAGGAGTTAAGCGCTTTGGAGTTAAGGGAAAGTTAGCGCCATGTTTTGTGGGACCATACAAAGTTTTGGAGCGTATGGGAGAAGTTGCTTACAAGTTGGAATTGCCTGAAGGATTGTCAGTAGTTCACGATGTGTTGCATGTTTCCCAGCTGAAGAAGTGCCACGCGAAGATGGCTGATATACCGCTGAGAGATACAGTGAAGCTGGAAGCGATTCAGTTGGATAGGGATTCGACCTATGAGGAGAAACCAGTCAAGATTCTCGAGTTTGCCAGTCGAGTCACGCGCAGCAAGGTTATCAGATTTTGCAAAGTTCAGTGGAGCCACCACACCGAAGATGAAGCCACCTGGGAGCGAGAGGAAGATCTGCCGAAGGACCACCCTCACCTATTTTCTAGCCAACCCGAATCTCGAGGGCGAGATTCATCTTAAGGGGAGTATGTTTGTAACATCCCAAATTTTCAATTTGGAATGTTATACATTAGATCATCATTGTATATCATATTTTATTGCATTTTGGTTTGATCCTAGAAATTCTACGCAACTCAAAGACCCACGGAGAGAGTTGGGGATTTCGTTATTTTCATATTTGAGTTTTCTCAAAAATTTAAAAATAGGATCATTTGATTTTATTTATTTTATCTTCAATTATTTCTATTATAAAAATAAGGGAGAGGGAATAAAATGACTTTCCCAAAATAAAGAAATATTGAGGATTTAATTAAAAAATCAAATAATTTTTTATTTTGGAGTTTGTCGCTATTTTATTTGAATTTAGGAGAATTGCGTGTTTTTCAAAATTGCATTTAGGCCCCAAATAAATGTTCATCTTGTCCGGCTTGATTTTAGAGGACGGGGAAAATTTATTTCAGGATTTTTGAATTCGTTTAGTATTTCTTTTATTTGTTTTTCTACGTGAAATTATTTAAAAAAAACGAACCGACCTACCGGGTCGTATCCGACTAGGACTCTAGGCCCGTCCGGCCTTTATAAGTCGGGAGGCCCCAGCCCGAGCCGCCCCCAACCCTAACCATAGCCCCGACCCGCCCCCCCCACACCGCCGCCGCCGCTGCAAGCCGCCGCCACCTCGCCGCCGACCACCGCCGCCCTGTCAGACCCCGCCGCCTCGCCAGAGGTAGCCACCCGCCTCGCCGGCGGTTTTCTCCAGAAAACCGCCCCGCTTTTTTTTAAACCGCGGTTGTTTTTTTAGATCAGTTTTATTTTATTCCCGGTTTAGTCTATTTTGCAGACGTTCGTCCGTACGTTCGTTTTAACGGACGGTTTTCATTTTTAGCCGCAGACAGCAAACGTTCATTCGTTAGCCTGTTCGTCCATTTTTCTTTTTCTTGGATTTTCCGTGATTATTCCAGATCGCGATTTCTGATCCGATTTTTGTTCTAGTATAACTTTTCGCTCGTTTATCGGAATCAGGCGATTCAAGTGCCTAGAGTTTCGTCTCGAAACCCTCTTTCCGTTTAACCAACTCAAACAAGTTTTTCTCTACTGTAAAATTTGGCTTAGGTCCAGATTAGTAAACGAAGCTTGTTTCTTTCTCTGTTTGACTTTCGTTGCTCCGTTTGATTTGATTCTTTTTGCAAACCGGAGTTCTTAAGTTGAACTTTTTGGTTAGATCTCTTATTTGAGTTTTACCTGTGCATTAGTTGAGTGATTATTGTATGCTTGTTTGTTTGCGATAGAGTACCCGGAGTGCGCCGCTTGCTACTTCGAATCTCTAGGTTTCACGGATCATCAGCAAGGCAAGTAACACTTTGATCATACCTATTTACTACCCAGTTTTATTGCATTAGATCAATCCTCAAACAACTTCATGATTAGGATCTGATTAATATGTGAGTTTTGGGAAGTAGATGAGGTAGTACCTATTACCTGTTTTATTATCAAACCTTTGGGAGTTACTTCTATGTTTGTTTATATTGCTATGCTATGCTCGTAGACGTGGATTGGGTGAGTGAATCCATGACAGATGTGAGATTGTTAATTAATGGTTTACTTATGGTGGCAACTTTAATGCACATCTGGGTGGATTGAGGCACCTGGGGTTCCCGGTGATTGCCTGTTTTTTATGGACCGCCACCGAGGCTCAAAGGGATCATGAGATTATTCATGCTAGAAACTTCTGTGTGCAGCCGCAAGCTACTATGGGCTCTAGCATAGTTGATTAAGTCGTGTGAACTCTTACAGTGGTAGACTAGCAGATGTAGGGGAAAGTAGGTGTAACTGTCTACCCATCGTAAGGTGTAAACGCTTCTGAAAGACTATGTCTCGGTCATCCATTTCTCAAACACCTTGTAGTGCGAGAATTCCAACGGAGGAGATCGAGTCTTGTGGGAAAAAGTGCGCAAACCTCTGTAGAGTGTATAAACTAATCATGGTTAGCCGTGTCCCCGGTTACGAACGTTTTGAGTATCTAGTACCTGGATTATCATGTGAAACTCATCATGTTACTTTAATTTAATTTGTTGGGTTTAATGATGATTCTTAACATATCCCACCACCGCTGCCTTATACCACCACCGCTGCCATATACCACCACCGCTGCCATATCCCACCAACGCTGCCATATACCACCGATCCATATCCATATACCACCATCACTATCATATAGCACCACCGCTGCCATATCCTACCACCATATATCCACCACCAATCCGAGTTCTTTTCGTATTAGGTTTGTTTTCGAGATCCGTCTAATTTCCGATTCGTGTTTCCTTGCCTGAGTAGGTTTCAAAAAAAAGAGTCTGGAGACCCACAGGCAGTTTTTAGGCCAAAATTTCGGCGTCTGAAAATATTTTTTCCCTGTCCTATTTTTAGGTCCCAGGGAGTGTTTTGAGACATTCGCCATCATAGTGATGTTTTCTCGCACTTTTTCGTCGTCGCTGCCTTGATTTCCGAAAAAAAAATTGTCAAAAAATTTTCATGCCCATCCTGTCAGTTTGACCTGGGAAGAGTTTTGAGACACTCGCCATTGTAGTGATTTTTTGCAAAAGTGGGATTGAGTTGGGTGAACCTTCTCAATGTTTAACAACCACCATGATAGTTAAATAAAATTTATTCCATTGTTGTAGGGAAAAATTGGCTTTATGCAAAACTGTAACCATAGAGCTTTTCAGCGGCCATATATGCATGTAGTGATAGCATTATTCTATTCATTGCTCTTCATGTGTTACATTGCCAGCATATTCCATGTGCTGACCCGTTTTCAGGCTGCAACGTTCATGTTACAGACTTTTCAGACGACGAGTAAGGTGCCTTAGGTTGTGGTCTTATACTCAGTGATGCCGTTGGAGTTGATGGACTCACTTATCTTCCAAGCCTTCTGTTGTTATCGTCATTAGATGGCCTTAAGCCATATTTATTGTAATAAATTCTCTTGACATTCGATGTAATAAGTGTGTGATTGCTACTCTGTTGTAAATCCTTCAAGTACTGTGTGTGTCAGCATTACCGATCCAGGGATGACACTGATGCACAGAGATCAGACTGTTTGAGGTCTGGTCGCTACACTCCTCGTTGCAGCGGTGCAGCCCCTCCCTCTGTTGCGGGCTGAGAGGTTGAGGCTGATACTCCTCGTGGCCGAATGACGGGCCGTCGCCGTCCCTGTTCTCGCCGCTGCGACGAAAACCAGGCGGCGCGATGGGTGTCTGCTAAGTCAATCGACGGGTCGACTGGACCGCAATGATATACGTCGGGCTCGATCGCCGCGACTTTGAGGGTGAACGCCTCCCGAGCCACCGCGTGCTTCACCCATCGCTGGAGCCGTGATCGACCAGACCACTTGCGGCGGTGTCCAGCAGAGCGAGAAAATGATGCGGGGGCCGACTGTTACGGGATCGACGGCTGCCGAAGGAGGACGCCGCGGGCACTCGCGCGGAAGTGCGACGAACCACGGATCGATAGAGCCTCGACGTCGAGGGGGGCCTCCTGGAGCCAGGCCGAGTCGTCAGCGACGAAAGTGAGCGCGCCGAGTCAGAACTCGCGGCCCATGATCAAACTACCGCTGGAAACCATGTTGACGAAGACTGAAGAAAATGCAACCTCGCCGGAAGTCGCTAAGACGCTTTGCCCCACGGTGGGCGCCAACTGTCGTGGTACTAAGACTGATAGTAAAAGTAGGGGGTACGTATGAGGAGGCAAGGTCCTAGCTACGGTGAGATTGTACGCGGGTGTTTACGAGTTCAGGCCCCTCTCGGAGGAGGTAAAAGCCCTACGTCTTTGTGCCCTGAGGCAGTCGACTGGATTATAGAGTGTGTTACAGGGGGTGCGACCCCTTGTGCCAGAGGAGGGGTGGCTTATATAGAGTATGCCAGGACCCTAGCCATCCTTCGTTACAAGGAGTTCAATGTACATAAAGATAGGGCATTACTGATAACGCCAGCTATAAAGTGCTATTAATGCCCTTGAAGACTACGGAGTGAATGCTTGACCGTTGTTGTC
Organism: Triticum aestivum; assembly: GCF_018294505.1. NCBI lineage: Eukaryota > Viridiplantae > Streptophyta > Magnoliopsida > Poales > Poaceae > Triticum > Triticum aestivum. The sequence goes on along the minus strand of NC_057795.1, from coordinate 499,439,191 downwards.
CTGTGCGACTCCTGGTCTTCAGTAGGTCGAGTGGTTTCTTGTATGGTCGAGTGATATCAGGAAGGAGGGGTACCCGAGTGATATGACTAGTCGAGTGGATTGCACTCGACGTCTTCAATTGGTACTCCCTGTTGTCTATGGGGTGCCTTTGCTTCTAGGGTAGTGACCTTGGGTAGGGCGTATAGGTCAGGCCTATGACCCTACCCTAGGTATATATCCTCATCAGGCGGCGCCCCCCTCCTTCCTTCTCTCCTCCTCCTCCTCCCCCCTTCTCCTTGTTGGAATAGAAAAGGGGGGGCCAAAACCTACTTGGAGTAGGATTGCCCCACTTGGCGCGCCTCCTCCCCTGGCCGGCCTCCTCCTCCCTCCCTCCTTTATATACGGGGGAGGGGGGCACCCCATAGACACACAAGTTGATCAAGTTTATCTTTTAGCCGTGTGCGGTGCCCCCCTCCACAGATTTTCACCTCGGTCATATCATCGTAGTGCTTACGCGAAGCCCTGTGCCGGTAACTTCATCATCACTGTCACCACGCCGTCGTGCTGACGGAACTCTCCTTCGGTCTCAGCTGGATCTAGAGTTCGAGGGACGTCACCGAGCTGAACATGTGCAGATCGCGGAGGTGTCGTGTGTTCGGTACTTGATCGGTTGGATCGCGAAGACGTTCGACTACATCAACCGCGTTACATAACGCTTCCTCTTTCGGTCTACGAGGGTACGTGGACATACTCTCCCCCATTGCTATGCATCACCTAGATAGATCTTGCGTGATCGTAGGAATTTTTTTGAAACTACTACGTTCCACAACAGGGTGAACCATGACCGGCCATTGGGATTGCTGCACAAGGCCCTGCTAAAGACGGAGTCGTGAATGCTACAAGAATGTACCACAAAAGCTACAACCAACTTGCAAATATGCTACAACCGGCCATCGCCGGAGCCGGGAACCATCACTGTGTTTGCTGGAACTGGCCGAAGCGGGAGCTGGAACTAGCATATAATTTTGCTTCAAAGATCGTGGCCATGGCACTGGTACAAGTGCACCCGTGTCGTGCAATGCCGCAAGTCACAAGTTGGGGTGCTGCCATGGAGGTTGCAACCGGCGACCAAGTTTGGTGGAACCGGCGGGGAGCTTTGCTGGAACCAGCACGTAATACACTTTTGCTACAACCGTAGCTGTTTTTGCTACCACATGCGACTTCTTTTGCTACAAGCATGCATGACGGTGTTGGTAGACGGCGGCGATGCATTTTATTTTTTGCTGCAACCATTTTGAAGTTTGCTTGAACCGGCGTACAAAATAGCTGGGACGGGCTTTTTTTTCTTCCTTCGATGGTGACCATGGTGACCGGGGGTGAGCTGATTTGCTGCAATTGGCAAGCCAAAAAGCTAGCACCGTTGAGCTAATTAGCTACGATGGCGAACGACGGCGCGCGAAGCATGCACCTGTGCAGGGAGCGTCGACGGCGACGACGATGCACCCATGCTCCAACCACAGGGTGGGAAGAGCTGCAACCGCTGCGGGGACCCGGCAAGCTGGGCGGCTCCCTCTCCTGCCGCCCGCATCGATCTGGTGCGAAGGAGAAGCAGGGGGAGGAAGAAAGACAACCTGGGATGGACAACGGCTTAGGTCGGGCCGATCGGGCAGCTAGCATGCGTCCGGCCGAAACGTTCGGCCGACGCCAGTGCCTACTGCCTATCGGTACCCTTATGGAAACCATCGTGGGGTCGGGGGCAGTTACGAGAGGATTTCAACAGCACACACTCTTCGTTTTTGCGATCAAATTTCTCATTTTTAATTCAATTTGCAGAGCCTTTTCTAAAAAAAATCAATTTGCAGAGCGATTTTCACCAGTGGAAGCAACACATTTGCAGGCCGATCCCGATGCATGTCGACCGCGAGTGTGTTGATCAGTCCATTGACTGAAACTAACAAAACAACTGCGAAAGGCATCTAAAATAAGCACAGTAGCACACCACCAATTCAGAAGAGAACAAGAGGTAGCCATCCACTCCACTACGCGTCCAAATTACGGTCGCATGTACAGGTAATACTGCGAGTATCTTGACATTTTTTCAAACAAAAATGCTATCTTGCCCACTTTGACTTGGTTTCTTGCGTCTCCACTCTGAATTTCTCCTTGTTATTTCAATTTGCACAGCGATTTCACCAATGGAAGCAAACACAATTTGCACAGCGGGTTAGCTCGACAAATTTACTTGCTAGTAAGGCATGACATGGATGGTGCGGCTGTCGTAGGAGGAGGAGACCATGCCCTTCCTCTCCTGCTCCATCCTCACGGCTCTCAGCAGCTCTCCGGCCATCCTCGACGTCGCCGGCGAGCAGTCCCCTTGCATCACCACCAGCAGCTTCCCCACCGCTTCCGGCGCTGCTGCCAGCGCCTCCCTCATCTTCCGGTCCCCGCCCCTCGCGCAGCAGGACAGCCACAGCAGCGCCACCGCGGCCTCGCGCCCCATTTGCCCGACCCGTATCATCCTGCCCATCACGGCTGCCGCCACCTCCGCCGCGTCGTCGGCGATAACTGCTTTACCGTCGCTGCAACGGGCCGCCTCTACTAATAGCATCAGCGCGGACTCCGCCGCGGCCGTGGGCGCGGCCGCCACGGCGAGCGCGAGCGCGGGGACTGCGCCGGCTCGGACCATCGACGCTCGGGCGGGCCGCCCGCGTACCTGCACGGCCGCGGCCATGCACAGGATGGCTGCCGGTGACGCGGCCTCCTTGAGGATCCTCACCAGATCGGGGAACAGCTCCGACCTGTCGGCGATTGCGGTCTTCACGTCGGCGTCCGGCACGGGCGACGTCAGGATCGCCTCGAGAACCACGACGCCGGTGGGACCTGCGGAGAGCAGCGTTGCCACGACGCGTCCCAGATCGGCGGCCACGAGCGCGGTGATGAGGGCTTTCCTGGCATCTTCGCTGACTCCGCCCGCGGACAAGACGGCAGCCATGGCCTCCACGGCCATCTTGACCCGTCCACGCTTCTCCGTGCCGTCCCGGGTCAGGTAGGGCACCATCTCCGGCGCCACAGTGGCCAGGATCCTCACCGCGTCGACGCGCGCGTTGGTGCCGGCGCCCCCCTTGGCGAAGGAGAGGAGCGCCGGCACGGTAGAATCGAGATCAGCGGCGACGGCGGACGCGACGGAGGCCTGCTTCCCTTTCTCCGGCGCGATCTTGGCGGCCAGCGAGCGCACGGCCTTCTCCGCCGCGGCGGGCTCACCGTGCGAGGCGGCGAGCTGCGAGAGCGCCTCCTCGGGCGAGGGCGAGGGCGGCAGCGTGGCGGCGTGCAGATGGATGAGGCGGCGCAGGAGCAGGTTGGGCACCAGGTCCGTGGACGCCAGCGGCAGCCGCGTGGCCGGGCAGGTGCGGTGGCCGGAGTCGAGCCAGCGCTGTATGGACGCCCGGTCGTAGGTGGCGCCGGTGGGGAGGCTCACCGGCGAGCGCATCACCTCGAGCGAGATCGGGCACTTGAACGCGGCCGGCGTCGTCGGGGAGGCGGCCATCACGAGAGGCTCCGGCGGCCGGATCCGCCGCCTGGCCTGCTGTCCGGCGACGAGCGCGTCCATGGCGATTGGCGGGGATTGCTGAGCCTGAGCTGCTGGGGACAGTGGGGGGACGAAGTGCGGGCGGCCGAGGCCTTAAGAACGAGTGGGGGTGATGTCAGCGGGTCAACGGTCAAAGTCAAGTGGGTGGGGATGGTGGTGTTGACGTTTTCGCTCTCGATAAGGACGGCCATTGCCCATTGGTAGAGCAGCCTCGTGCCATCGCCAATGGAACAAGCGGAGCGTGGAGGATGGGGACGAAGATGCCAATATAGTTCAGACTTTTTTGCGGGACCTGCTTCGGGTTTTGTTCGTTTAAAACGTGGAGACTGTGAGACATGGCTAGTAACTTCACACTTTCCTAGACTATGATACTACCACCATAGTAGTGGGTAGGAACATTTAGTACGTAGTGTCATGCAATGATGTATTTATTAGGTTATAGACTCACTGTTTTTTGGAGTGTGTGATGTTCCGGTAACTTAGCTAGTTACCACAAGCACCTCTCTCTTCACTAAATACGTGCCATATAAGCAAAGTTGTATTGGAGTGTGTGATGTTACTCCTAAGTTCCTCCCCACTGTGACCGGCCTAACCAGAAAACTTTGAATGAGAGCCATGCTCCTTCATCCATTTTTTTTCGGTAGAACTCAACATGATTTTTTGCATTTTTTCCACCAGCTACAGTAAACACATGACAGTCAAATATTATGATTTCAACAAAATAGAAAACTTTCGCAAGAAATACTCTAAAAATCTACAACAAAATTTCCCATCGTAGCATTGATGAGAGCTGAATAGCAAATTGTATCTTAACTTGTGCATTCATGCCCCAAGTTGCTGTGAAAAAATTGCTATTGCAATATATTTGTCACTATAATATAAATCATACTGTAATTCAACAAATTTATCATAAAAGTTAATTGCTATGGATGGCAACGGAGTTGATCCCCACCTAGGAGTGCCTTCTCATCCTTATCCCCTATTTAGCAGTCATGACATTTTTCTTCCGGTCCCCATCCCATTAGATTCGGGGCGTGCATCGGTTCCCATTTTAAACACCAAATTCAAGTAATATTATGATATTCTAGTAGCATTGTCTTTTGGTCATTGTAAAAAAAAACTTAGTTTTGTAACATATACATACTATAATGATAATACGTAACTTTCATACGCAAAATATTACTAAAACATGACGCGAGAAAGACAATATTACAATACCTTATAATAGTCTCTTAATTAATGTAATAAATATAACGGGGCATAGCAGGAAACGGGGATGGGCTACCATTCCATCCCCTATAACTATCATTCCATCCCCTAATAATTATCGGGTTTGCTAAAGCACGTCTAGATGTGCCATGAGTATTGAAATTTAAGTTCTATGTTATTGATTTTACACAAAGATTCATGTAGGTATTTTTTTTCTTTTCTTTTATGTTGATAGAGTCACTTAGATGTGCAATAACTAGGTCACAAAGAGTCACTTAGATTTGCAATAACTGGGGCACATCTAGATGTGCCCTAAACAGACTCGCCATAACAGGGCATAGCATGTTTTGGTGGCTAAAGAATTTTACCTCCCAAATAAATCTTTGTCGGCAAAAAAGTGTATACATATAAGTAAAAAAACAGAATGCTTGACAAATGTACTAGGTTTCATGGTTAAAAAATTTACATGGGGCTGTCTAGGGCATATCTCATCTCCTTTTGTTTTCCCATGCCACTGGCTATCCATTTTTCTATTTTGTTTCTGCACAATCATATTATATCTTCACATATACATGCGTGTCTTTGTAAATTTGTAAAGCATGTAAATATATTTATAATAAAATGAAATGAAATAAAGAGCTCGGTAGAGTTTGAAATTCAAAAAGAACTACCACGTGTTAGCAGTTGTTTTCTTTCTGTCACATGTATCGTGGCAAACGGTATGCTAAAGTCCACACTCTGGTTTTTAACAACCAAAGATGACTATATTTCTTCAATTCCGTAATGAGAAAAATATCTATTTTCATAATATCAAATACATATCATTAGAGACTCACAAGACATATTTTCATACTGTATATGGTTGTCATTATGCCTAAAGAGATAGCGGTTACAATGTCAAATAAATGTCATTACATACTCACGGGATTTTTTTTTCATATTTAATATGTTTGGTAGCGTAATTGTAGATAATTATCTCTATAAATATAGTCAAAGTTGCAAAAACTTGACTTACAAAAAATTAATATATGAACTACTACATATTAAAATTATTATGCCTAAAGAGATATAAGGGCATGTTCAATGGTGGCATATGGATACATATGTCCCATGACAAAAAGTAATTTGAAGCATCTACATTAATTTTTTCTCTTCAATGCAAGCTATCACTAGTGGGCCTCATTAAGAAAAAAAATAAAGAGTCTAATACACATGCATCTCTACTTTTCACTCCAACCTTTTCAGCTTTTGTAGCTGGACTACACTTTTTCTCTTCAAGCACCCGCCTCCTGGAGAGAATCCCGCTTTCCTATCCGAACCTATTTTACGTCATATCCGATCCTACATGGCATGCGAGGTATCACCTTAAGGCTATGCATTGTACATGCCCTAAGACGTCACCTTAACTAAAAATGTCTCGGCTAGTAGACGTCATTCTTGTTCATGCATGCTTAACAAATTTAAATCGACATACTTTACCATACCTGTCGTGTGGCAAATTTGTATTTTTATTTTGCTTCATCATTATTGCTAAAAGTTATGCTTTGCAACGTACCCTGAGCTAAATTTAAATGAAAAGCAGGTTAACAAGTGGATTCGGTGCATAGCACAACGTTTAGGCCTTAATCAACCAATTAATTCCACAAAAATTATAAAAGACCTGCCCCGTACATGTAGTGACCCTCAAAATCTTTCGAACCAGCAAATAAAAGGTTGGTCAAGCTTTTAGAAAGATGGGAATCAACTTTACCTAATTTTTTTCTTTCCGGAAAGGCCGACAGAGAGATATCGGGTCTTGGAACTACTGACCAAATGCCCAGAGGAAACTCGATATAACATCTAAACATTTTTCCTCTAATGCACACTTAGCCGTCGAAGGTCCAAAGGATGCATGCATGCAAAAGCTATTATGGATCATAGGTAAGCATGCTTTGCGCCGTCAAATCTCCAGCCCGAACTGAGTTTTCAACCGAGTTCCATCCGGACCGAACGCAGCGCACATTGGTCGCAGAATCCGGGAGGGGGATTCAGTCGGGGCGCTTTGCCGCTGGCCACATCAAACGCGGCCACTTCTTTTCCCGAAAGCGCGACACGCCGTGCAGGATGAGAGTGGAATCGCACAAAGCCGGCATGATTGGCGAGGAAGACGACGACACAAGGCACGACATGAAAGCTAGACGAAAGGCGGCGAGCTGAGCGCCATATCGTCTCGCCGCTGACCGGCGGGAGATACTTCCCTTCCCCCGTTTTGCGTCGACAGCATGCAGATCTGTCACGGGGTAAGTGGCATCCCGGCGACGTAATGGCTCGGGATACCTTGTTTAGGAGGCAAAACTGGATGAAGGGGGACGGAATAATCCTTGGCCCTTTTGACGAAACTTCGCGTCCGGATGGGAAAGGTGGAGTCATGGAGAATATAGGGAGGAAAACGAAATATGCTTTGGATGATGTGCCCGACATCGCTGACGCCCCTTTTCTTTGTCCCCGAAGAACCGAGATGAGAGATGTGATCTCCCTTTCGGACCGGCTAATCGCCGGCTTTGTTCGTTAGGTACGCTATTTGCACGTCCTAATTTTAGGTGCCCCTTTCTGCCTTCAGATCATGTTGTGATTTGCAGACTCGGAGGCAAGTTTCGACGTTGACGCTGGGCACTGCGAGATGCGACATCAAGAAAAGGAAAATCGTGCATAAGTGCTTGCTTAGTGAGAAACAATATAGGTCTGCTTCGGAGTAAAGTTGAAGGTCTGGAGCTGACTTCCCAATACCCGCTGCTAAGAGCAACTCTAATAGAGTAGTCAAAATTTGGACCGCAAAGAAAATATGGAGGCTGAAATAAGCACGGTAAAGTTAGAGTCGGCGAAAACAACCTGCATAAAATCCCCTCCAAGTAAGATCCATTTGTCATTTGGTCATAGCTTCTTCCCCAATAACCCCTGATTCAGAGCAACTCATTCTTTCATACAAGCACACATTTTATTCAAAATTAGCAGTGTGCCCTTGCATTGCAACGGATCCTAAGTAGAATAATACTCGTTCGTAAATTTGAAAGAAAATACTCTAGTTTTGGCATACATATATCACTAAAAATATATTATGTTTCACTTAAAATATATTCTTCGGGTTGTTTTGACGAGGCGAGGGAGGGATGTGGTTGGTTTCAAGATACTAAGAGTATTTCCGCAAATTGGAGCAGAGAAGTAGGCTATTGTTGCAAAAAGACCACACTTACCTCACAGTGGTTAGATGCAGATCTAATGGTTAGAAATGACGGATGACAGATACAACATCATCATCAACTGAGTCTTTTATAGAAATAGAGAATAGCGGCAAAAAATTAGTCGCATTGTAAATTTACATTCATATAACAAGCAAACTACTTGTGGCTACTCATTAGAACTAATAAACAATAGTACTTGTGGCTACATGGGCTACTAACTAGCCTACTTGCGGATACGAGGGCGGCGGCGGGACTTCCGGCATTGGAGGCTTGGAATGCGGCATTCGACGCCGCAATCCGGTGGAAATGGGCCTCTGCCCACGCCGGCCATGCGTGGTGGTGACATTGCCTGCCGCGATGGCGCGGAAATGGATCTAAGCGGCCTCATCCTACGCGGTCCATTCACCATAGTCGCGGTCGAGGAAGGGTGCAAGTCCCAAATTCCCCGCTACTGCTCCGAGTCCATTCTCCCTTTCAAAAGTATTTATCCACCAGTAGATTCTTTAGATTCAACCTCAACTATGTTACAGCCTCAGATTGTTAGCAACGAACATTATGAAACTGTGCAAAGAGTTCAAAAAACTTTACCACATTAGATATTTAAGCTAAACTTGTGGATCCTTAAGCGGATCCCACATTAGCTCCAAATGTTGCTCTCTAACTAGAAAACTAAATGCTACCAGCATCTGCGTTGATGCATCACATCATTTTATTGATTATTTCAAAGCTTGTCGTGAGAGTACAATAAATTTCAAAAAATATACTGCCACACATGGATGCTCCAAGGGCAAATTAAAACAAAAAAGAAAGAAATAAGTCCAATGCATCATAAATCCTACTAGTAGGCCACCAACCTATCGACTGAACAAATGTCGAGAGACCATCTCCCACCGGCCTGCACTCAAAAACCGTGGGCACTCGCTCCTCCTCCTTGCAAAGTGATGACCACATATGGATCAAGCTGATAGCTTTGAAGATGACCTGAAAAAATTAGAAATTTTATTCTGTTAAAATACAATGATTACAAGTGTTTCAAATGCTCTAAAGTAAAGCACAAATTCCCACACAAATATGAGACTCCCAAAGTAAAGCGCAAATTCCCACACGGATTTGAGACTTCAACTTAGGATGCACCCCAACTAACCAGTTTACGAACATATTTGTACTACTCATAGGTGGAGATAGATTAACAATTACTGGATAGATCAACACAACAACTTAACAAGTGGACAATGAAGGAATAAATACCAAATCGACTCCTCATTGCCACAAAAAGCAACACTTAGTGCATCCTTGCCAATTCTTTTTTTCTTCGGATTATCATTTGTTACTATGACCTTGCAATTTTAATAAACATGCATATTTTTATTTTCAATGAGACTTTTGTCATTTTCCAAATATATTTGTGGTCGAAAGGTTACCCATCATTGATGAGGTACAAATACATGAATTTGACTATGAAGACACCAAAATTGGTCAACTCCCAATGAAATGTAATTGATTCACGTAAAAGGTTGACGTCAACCTTTCAAAAAGATTTAGTCAATTTGTTCATTTAGCCAGTTTGAAGGCAACATTAAAAGTTATCTCGACCATAACTGAGGTAACATAGACATTTTTCGTTATATAGTATGATAGAGGTGCGGGTATTGCATCCCTAGCCATTTATCTTAGGGGGGACTAATAGTTAGGTCATTAACTACCACACATGTCCCTTTGTGGAAAAGGTAATTTTTGACCCATGAGGCCTGTCCAAAAAGGCGAGTTCGTTGGTTTTGTCTGAACCTCAGAGAGGGTTCTAGAATGAAGGTACCTATTCCTAAGTAATTTTACTCAAACCACGTCGTCAGTAAGTATCTTGTATAGCCATGTGTTCCACATATACTTATTTTTAATCTCAAGGTCTTTCACCCCCTAGATCTCTTTGATCTAGGGCTTCTAGAATGAAGGTACTTATTCATAAGTAATTTTACTCAAACCACGCCGTCAGTAAGTATCTTGTATAGCCATGTGTTCCACATATACTTATTTTTAATCTCAAGGTCTTTCACCCCTAGATCTCTTTGATCTTTAGAAATACAAATTGCATCCCACCTCGTCAGATGATATCTATGCTTATGTTCATTAAACTAGCAGAAAAACATGAATGTGTAGTAATGCAATGTTTTCCTTGCCACCTTATGTATTTAGAAGAAAGATGACATGAACATAGTTAAGTTGTGAGAACAACGTTGATTAGGGTGTACCTTGCCCCATAAGACATAAGCTTACCAATCCAACAACCCAACTTTTTCTCATAGCAGACCTCAATACCTTTTCATTCCTTATTAAGAAGTTTATAGAAAATGCATTGGGCTGCCAAGGTATCTTAAAGGGAAAGGGCTAGACTCAAAACTAAACTACCAAGGTATCTTAAAGGTATCTTAAAGGGAAAGGCCAAGCATCAAGTGGCTAAATTTCTAAAAGAAAGTTAGACTAGATATTAGTGTTGTAAACCAGATTTACATGTTGCCTGTTGTGAAAAGAACCCTTCTTCTTTGTCTTGTCCAAAGCAGATTAATCGTGAGACCAGATAGCTGCTCAAGTAAACAAAGAATAAGTTTCATTTTTTCCTTTCCAATTTCATGTTCCATGGAGATAATGGTCTCATTGACATACTGAAGTATCGAAACGGCATCATCGACTAGGCGAGAAATTAAGCCCATAACATGACCCGCTTCCTTGGTTCGACTAATGAGAACTGCTAGAAGGTCTATAACAATGTTGCAAGGAATAGGCGACAGAGGATCTCCCTGTCTCAATCCCTTTCGTGCTTGGAAGTAGTGACCACTGTCATTGTTTACCTTGTTACCCATGTTGCCCCCATGAAAAATGAGTCAAACCATTGACACAATTTTGTCGAGAATCCTTTCATGCACATACATTGATGCAATAATGGCCATTTAACTGAAGGAAATATGCCCTAGAGGCAATAATAAAGTTATTATTTTATATTTCCTTATTTCATGATAAATGTTTATTATTAATGCTAGAATTGTATTAAGCGGAAACTTGATACATGTGTGAATACATAGACAAAATACTGTGTCCCTAGTAAGCCTCTACTAGACTAGCTCGTTAATCAAAGATGGTTAAGTTTCCTAACCATAGACATGTGTTGTCATTTGATGAACGGGATCACATCATTAGGAGAATGATGTTATGGACAAGACCCATCCATTAGCTTAGCATAATGGTCGTTCAATTTTATTGCTACTCCTTTCTTCATGTCAAATACATATTCCTCCGACTGTGAGATTATGCAATTCCCCGATACCGGGGGAATGCCTTTTGTGCTATCAAACGTCACAACATAACTGGGTGATTATAAAGATGCTCTATAGGTATACCTGAAGGTGTTTGTTGGGTTGGCATTCATCAAGATTAGGATTTGTCACTCTGAGTATCAGAGAGGTATCTCTGGGCCCTCTCGGTAATGCACATCATAAGAAGCCTTGCAGGCAATGTGACTAATGAGTTAGTTGCAGGATGATGCATTACCGAACGAGTAAAGAGACTTACCGGTAACAAGATGGAACTAGGTATGAAGATACCAACGATCGAATCTCGGGAAAGTAACATACCGATGACAAAGGGAATAACATATGTTGTCATACCGGTTCGACCGATAAAGATCTTCGTATAATATGTAGGAGCCAATATGAGAATCCTGGTTCCGCAATTGCTTATTGACCGGAGAGGTGTCTCAGTCATGTCTACATAGTTCTCAAACCCGTAGGGTCCGCACGCTTAACGTTCGATGACGATTTGTATTATATGAGTTATGTGATTTGGTGACCGAATATTGTTCGAAGTCCTGGATGAAATCACGGACATGAAGAGGAGTCACAAAATGGTCGAGAGGTAAAGATTGATATATTGGATGATAGTATTCGGACACGGGAAGTGTTCCGGAATGTATTAGGTACATATCGGAGTACCGAGGGGGTTACCAGAACCCCCCGGGGGAAGATATGGGCCATATGGGCCAAGGAGGGAGGCACACCAGCCCACAAGGGGTGCCCCCCAGGGAAGGAGACCGAATAGGACTAGGAGGAGGGGGCGGCGCCCCCCTCTTTCCTTCCCCCCTCTCCTCCCCTCTTTCCCTCTCCGGTAAAAGGAAAGGGGGGCGAATCCAACTAGGAGCCCAAGTAGGATTCCTCCTACTTGGGCATGCCTAGGGATGGCTCCCTCCCCCTCCCACGTTTATATACGTGGGGAGGGGGCGCCTAGAACACACATCAATTGTTCCTAGCCGTGTGCGGTGTCGGTGTCAAAACTGGCGGATCATGGGTAGGGGGTCCTGAACTGTGTGTCTAAGGTCGATGGTAACAGGAGACAAGGGACACGAGTTTTACCCAGGTTCGGGCCCTCTCAATACCCTACTTCCTGCTTGATTGATCTTGATGAATATGAGTATTACAAGAGTTGATCTACCACGAGATCATAATGGCTAAACCCTAGAAGTCTAGCTTGTATGATTGTCATAATGATCTATCGACTAGCCCGTCCTTGGCTTATATAATGCACCAGAGGCCTAGGATAACAAGATTCCTAGCCGAATATGTTGGTGGAGAGGAGTCATTGTCTTGATCACCAAGTCCTGTGGAATACTCCTTGGAATACTCCTTGTATGTTGCTCATTGTTACTATGAGACATGTGCAATGGATTTTGTGTACTCATGAGTTCTGTTATGTGCCAACCATGATTGAAAACAATAAGAGCGCTAGATTTCGGCTTCACCCAGTCTGAGGTCCGAGCTCGAATGACCCGATCGTGACAATCGTAGAGGTGCTCCCTTTACTCCCTAGCCGAACAATCGGGAACGTAGGGTAAACACAGGAGCAAGGCAACCCACCTTGCAGAACACTTAAGTCAACATGGTGCATATTGTGGCGTAATACACGAACAAGGAACGAAACCATACAAGTATAATCATATGCAAGAGGAAAGGCTACATAAAGGATGCCCCAAATAAACGGGGTATTTGAATTTGTGTGTCAGAAACAAAGTTTTGACAAGGAATTTTTTCACAAACAACTTTTTGCCAAAAAGTATAATGCTTGGTCGAACCGAACAAAATTTAAAACTGGAAGTCTTTGAGCATGAAAGCAACTTAGCTGGTTAATGTGCTCGGTGTTGATGACGCGATTCGGGCTTGTGGCGTGACGAAGACGCCCATTGATCTGTGACAGGTCCGACAAGGTTCGCAGTCCTCGGCATGGCCGAGGTCCCAGCCTCCAAGCCCGAGGTGTCCGGGCAAGGAGTTCGGCACTCCGAGGTAGTGACACAGCTCGGACAATGCAGGCCGGCAGAGTGATGCTGAAGTCCCCGGCGTGGGTTAATGAAGTGATGATGAAGCCCCCAGTCCAGCCGAGGTGACGTGGTATGTCAGTACACCGAGGAGACAACACTGCCCGACCCAGATCATTTACCTGTGCACAGAAAATAGTGCAAACCGGAGATAATAGTAATAATAATAAATAAATAAAAATCATTGCATAATTAATAGTTTGTGCAAGGTGAGTAATAAAAGAAATATGGCTCTTGTGCGGGACACTCGATGAGGTAGAGCTCTCTCAGCGATGCCAAAGTCCCCAAGGCAACCGAGTATGTCGGTATGGCAATTCGACCAACAAGGTGATCACTCGAGCTGATTTATGCCGATTGGAACGACGACGTCGGCTTGCCTAAGTGACCACGTGACGCAGTCGAAGTCGATTACCTGTACATGTAAAATAGTGCAGGCCGATAATAAAATATATAAAAATCCTCGCGTAATTAATTTACGTGAGATAATTTATTTCAAAATATGTGGCCTGGCGCCGAAGTCAAAGTCGATGCAAGGCATCAGCGTGATGGGGTAAAGGCGTGGCAAAGCCTGAATTCACAGGTCGGTCCGAGTTCCAGATGCGGCGTTCACCGAACTATGTATGGAAACTAACCGAACCACCATGCGACCGTCGTTAACGTAGTCTCCATTTATAGACCTATGTACAGATGATGGAACAAACTAGAGTAATAATTCCTTGAGAAAAATAAACCCAAATAAGCAAAAATTGCTAGGATTAATAGCACCTAGTTTATTTGTTGTATCAGTCTGAAGAAAAGTTACTCCTGAAATTGGGAATCGATCCGCACACCTATTGCCTGATGGGCGGTGAAGCGATGGCATGGCAACGCTGGTAAAGGTTGGCTCGCCGAGGCAAAGCCTCCGGTCTAGCTAACGTGACGAAGCTGGTCGGCTGACGACGCCAAAGTCTCCGGAGTAGGTTGAAGAAGGGATGGCGAAGCCCCCGGTCTAGCCGAGGTGACGGAGCAGGTCTGTAAGGAGACGTTGCAGCTGTCATGTAAGCCGAAGTATTGAAGCAGTTCAGCATGATGGACATCGGCTTGAAGAAGCAACAGTGCGGCCATGTCGGCGCAGGTCGTAACTTGTGACGTGGTCAATGCCGTCTTGATGAAGTGACCGTGCGGCGATGCCGGTGTGCCCGCTCCATGTAATCCGTGGGGCGGCAATGTTGGTGATGATTTATCCTTCGCAATGTTGAACTCTTGTTCGGCTTGCTGAGATGATGATCCGAAGAAGTTGAGATCGGCTCAAAAAAGCGACGACGTGTCTAGCGCAGGTCGGCAGCCGTGGAGCAAAGTTGTCAAGCTGGTTTGACACCGGCGCGTTGAAGATCATATTGGAAAAGACTTTAAAATTAGTGGGATGTGTTTGGGAACAAAACACAATAACCCATACAGAACTTCCTTCAAAAAGGATGTCCGAAATCCCGTTCATAAAAAGGATGAACTTGGGTCGGATTTGTTCTCGCGCAGAAAACAGATCAGAAAATTGGTCCACTCATCGGAAGGTTCCCGGAGTTTGAACCGTCGGATCGAGCTGAAATTTTGAGGGGTGGTACATATGGGAATTCCGCAGCAGATGAATGGTTGGATCTTCCAAAGGACCTCCGAGCTTGGCTCTGGAGACCACGCCCTAAACTCGTCCAGATTCCCATCACGATTTAGTACAACTCCGGTATATCGTAGATTGCCGGAGATTCCTCCATCAGAACTCGACGAAATTTTGCATGGTTGTTGTAGACTTAATTCCACACAATTCCACCAAAGAATCGTCAAAGTGATGCTCAAGGAGGTGGTGGCAGTGGATACAAGTTCGTTGTCCGGAAAAACTGCACGGTCGCCTGAGGGCAATGTTGATGTTGAGCCCCCGAGCTCCGAGGATAATTCCTCCATGATCATCATAGAGATCGGAGTTGATGTTGATGAAGGCGCTCGTCCGAACATGACTATCGAAGGCAGGGCACAGTCCTTGGTCAAGCCGAGGTGACCAGTCGAGCCGGTGACGAAGATGCCGACGTCGCAGTTAAACTGCAAACGAGCCATCGATCCTTTGTCGATCACACAACGGAACTCTCAATGAAGGCACCAATGTCGGTGTCAAAACCAGCGGATCTCGATAGGGGGTCCCGAACTGTGCGTCTAAGGTCGATGGTAACAGGAGACAGGGGACACGAGTTTTACCCAGGTTCAGGCCCTCTCTATGGAGGTAATACCCTACTTCCTGCTTGATTGATCTTGATGAATATGAGTATTACAAGAGTTGATCTACCACGAGATCGTAATGGCTAAACCCTAGAAGTCTAGCTTGTATGATTGTCATAATGATCTATCGACTAGCCTGTCCTTGGCTTATATAATGCACTAGAGGCCTAGGATAACAAGATTCCTAGCCGAATATGTTGGTGGAGAGGAGTCCTTGTCTTGATCACCAAGTCTTGTGGAATACTCCTTGTATGCTGCATGGGCTGCCCGAAGTGGCCCATGAGTGAACCGCCATGGGGGTCCTCGGCCCGATACACCTGGTCGGGAGACGATGTGGTGAGTACCCCCTAGTCTAGGACACCGTCATGTGGTGCCCCCCTCCACAGTTTACGCCTCCGGTTATATTCTCACAATGCTTAGGCGAAGCCCTATGCGGATCACTTCACCATCACCATCACCACACCGTCATGCTGACGGAACTCATCCACTTCCTTGCCACTCTGCTGGATCAAGATCTCGAGGGACATCATCACGCTGAACGTGTGCAGAACTCAAAGGTGACGTACGTTCGACACTTGATCCGTCGGAACGAGAAGAAGTTCGACTACATCAACCGTGTTAAGAAAACGCTTCCGCTTTCGGTCTACGAGGGTACGTGGACACACTCTCCCCTCTCATTGCTTTGCATATCCTAGATAGATCTTGCGTGAGCTTAGGAATTTTTTTGAAATTGCATGCTACGTTTCCCACTAGTGGTATCCGAGCCAGGTCTATGCGTAGATGATATGCATGAGTAGAACACAAATAGTTGTGGGCAATGATCGTCATACTTCTTACCACCAACGTATTATTTTGATTCGGCGGTATTGTTGGATGAAGCGGCCTGGATTAACCTTACATGACCACGTTCATGAGACCGGCTCCACCGACAGACATGCACCTAGTTTTGCATAAAGGTGGCTGGCGGGTGTCTGTTTCTCCAAATTTAGTTGAATCAAATTTGACTGCGGTCGGTCCTTGTTGAAGGTTAAAACAACAAACTTGATAAATCACCGTTGTGGTTTTGTGCCGTAGGTAATAACGGTTCATGCTAGAAGCCCGTAGCAGCCACGTAAAACTCGTAACAACAAAGTAGAGGACGTCTAACTTGTTTTTGGAGGGCATGTAGTGATGTGATATGATCAAAACATGATGTGATATATGTTGTTGTATGAGATGATCATGTTTTGTAGAACTTATTGGCAACTGGCAGGAGCCTTATGGTTGTCGCTTTATTGTATGAAATACAAACACCATGCAATTGCTTTACTTTATCACTAAGCGGTAGCAATAGTCGTAGAAGCAATAGTTGGCGAGACGACCACGATGCTACGATGGAGATCAAGGTGTCAAGCCGGTGACGATGGAGATCACGACGTTGCTTTGGAGATGGAGATCAAAAGCACAAGATATTGATGGCCATATCATGTCACATATTTTGATCGCATGTGATGTTTATCTTTATGCATCTTATTTTGCTTAGTACGTCGGTAGTATTGTAAGATGATCCCTTAACTAAATTTCAAGGTATAAGTGTTCTCCCCAAGTATGCACCGTTGCGAAAGTTCTTCGTGTCGAGACACCACATGATTATTGGGTGTTATAGGCTCTATGTTCACATACAACGGGTGCAAGCCAGCTTTGCACATGCGGAATACTCGGGTTAAACTTGACGAGCCTAGAATGTACAGACATGGCCTCGGAACACTGGAGACCGAAAGGTCGAACGTGAATCATATAGTAGGTATGATCAACATAGAGATGTTCACCATTGATGACTACGCCATCTCACGTGATGATCGGACATGGTTTAGTTGATTTGGATAACGTATCATTCATATGACTTTAGGGATGTCTATCTAAGTGGGAGGTTTTAAGTAATTTGATTAATTTAACTTAATTTATCATGAACTTAGTCCTGATAGTGTTTGCAAATTATGTTGTAGATCAATAGCTCGCGTTGTAGCTCCCCTATGTTTTTTGATATGTTCCTAGAGAAAACTAAGTTGAAAGATGATACTAGCAATGATGCGGACTGGGT
Source organism: Triticum aestivum (assembly GCF_018294505.1). Classification (NCBI taxonomy): domain Eukaryota; kingdom Viridiplantae; phylum Streptophyta; class Magnoliopsida; order Poales; family Poaceae; genus Triticum; species Triticum aestivum. The sequence continues at coordinate 499,421,525 of NC_057795.1, read as the reverse complement.
CCGTGATCTGAGGATTATCCTCATTGCTACACAGAAGAATTATGTCCTTGATGCACCGGTAGGTGACAGACCTATTGCAGGAGCAGATGCAGACATTATGAATGTTTGGTAAGCTCGATATGATGACTACTTGATAGTTTAGTGTGCCATGCTTTTTGACTTAGAATCGGGGCTTCAAAGACGTTTTCAACGCCATGGAGCATACGAGATGTTCTAAGAGCTGAAATTAGTATTTCAGACTCATGCCCGTGTCGAGAGGTATGAGACCTCTGGTAAGTACTTTGCCTAAAATATGGAGGAGAATAGCTCAGCTAGTGAGCATGTGTTCAGAATATCTAGGTGATACGTCTCCAACGTATCTATAATTTATGAAGCATTCATAATATTTTATTATCTGTTTTGAATGATTACGGGCTTTATTATACACTTTTATATTACTTTTGGGACTAACCTATTAACCAGAGGCCCAGCCCATATTGTTGTTTTATTGCATGTTTCAGTATTTCGAAGAAAAGGAATATCAAACGGAGTCCAAATGGAATGAAACCTTTGGCAGTGTGATTTTTAGAAAGATTATGATCCAGGAAACTTGGAGTGCAAACCGGGGGATCATCAAGGAGGCCACGAGATAGGGGGGCGTGCCCACCCCACTGGGCATGCCCTACCCTCTCGTGGGCCCCTCGAGGCTCCCCCGACCGACTTCTTTCGCCTATAGAAGCCTATGTACCCTAAAAACATCGAATATCAAGATAGATCGGGAGTTCAGCCGCCGCAAGCCTCTATAGCCACCAAAAACCTCTCGGGAGCCTATTCCGGCACCCTGCCAGAGGGGGATCCCATCACCGGTGGCCATCTTCATCATCACGGTGCTCTCCATGACGAGGAGGGAGTAGTTCACCCTCGAGGCTGAGGGTATGTACCAGTAGCTATGTGTTTGATCTCTCTCTCTCTCTCTCGTGTTCTCTCTCGTGTTCCCTCTATGGCACGATCTTGATGTATCCCGAGCTTTTCTATTGTAGTTGGATCTTATGATGTTTCTCCCCCCTCTACTCTCTTGTAATGGATTGAGTTTTCCCCTTTGAAGTTATCTTATTGGATTGAGTCTTTTATGATTTGAGAACACTTGATGTATGTCTTGCCGTGATTATCTATGGTGACAATGGGATATCATGTGCCACTTGATGTATGTTTTGGTGACCAACTTGCGGGTTCCACCCATGAACCTATGCATAGGGGTTGGCACACGTTTTCGTCTTGACTCTCCGGTAGAAACTTTGGGGCAGTCTTTGAAGTACTTTGTGTTGGTTGAATAGATGAATCTGAGATTGTGTGATGCATGTTGTATAATCATGCCCACAGATACTTGAGGTGACAATGGAGTATCTAGGTGACATTAGGGTTTTGGTTGATTTGTGTCTTAAGGTGTTATTCTAGTATGAACTCTATGATAGATTGAGCGAAAATAATAGCTTCATGTTATTTTACTACGAACTCTTGAATAGATAGAACAGAAAGGATAACTTTGAGGTGGTTTCGTACCCTACCATAATCTCTTCATTTGTTCTCCACTATTAGTGGCTTTGGAGTGACTCTTTGTTGCATGTTGAGGGATTGTTATATGATCTATCTATGTTATTATTGTTGAGAGAACTTGCACTAGTGAAAGTATGAACCTTAGGCCTTGTTTCCTACCATTGCAATACCGTTTACGCTCACTTTTATCATTAGTTACCTTGCTGTTTTTATAATTTCAGATTACAAATACCTTTATCTACCATCCATATTGCACTTGTATCACCATCTCTTTGCTGAACTAGTGCATCTATATAGTTTACCAATGTATTGGGTGTGTTGGGGACACAAGAGACTCTTTGTTATTTGGTTGCAGGGTTGTTTGAGAGAGACCATCTTCATCCTACACCTCCCACAGATTGATAAACCTTAGGTCATCCACTTGAGGGAAATTTGCTACTGTCCTACAAACCTATGCACTTGCAGGCCCAACAATGTCCATAAGAAGAAGGTTGTGTAGTAGACATCAAGCTCTTTTCTGGCGCCGTTGCCGGGGAGGCTAGGCAAGCGGCACTCACACCCCGTCAACTAATATCTTTTCTGGCGCCGTTGCCGGGGAGGTGAGTGCTTGAAGGTATATCTTTAGATCTTGCAATCAAATCTTTTTGTTTCTTGTTTTATCACTAGTTTAGTCTAGAAAAGAAAACTACAAAAAAATGGAATTTAGTTTGTCTCATACGCTTCGTCTTTTTAATATCTTTCGTGAGTATGATGGAAAGGAAAATTGTGCTCAAGTGCTAGAAGAAATCTATAAAATGTTTGTCACTAAATCTTCGAATGATGAGCATGATTGCAATGTTGTTAGTATGAATTCTTTGAATATCCATAGTACTAATGATGATAGCACTAGTCATGATGAAAATATCTCTTATGAGCATGTCAACTTTTGTGGAGTGCATGTTTGCATGAAGACATCGAATGGAGAAGATATATATTGCAAGAGGCATAAGCATTTAGAAACTAAATGGTTGCAAGAAAGGCTTAATGAGGGAGTCCTGGACTAGGGGGTGTCCGGATAGCCGAACTATCATCATCGGCCGGACTCCAAGACTATGAAGATACAAGATTGAAGACTTCGTCCCGTGTCCGGATGGGACTTTCCTTGGCGTGGAAGGCAAGCTTGGCGATACGGATATGTAGATCTCCTACCATTGTAACCGACTCTGTGTAACCCTAGCCCTCTCCGGTGTCTATATAAACTGGATGGCTTTAGTCCGTAGGACGAACAACAATCATACCATAGGCTAGCTTCTAGGGTTTAGCCTCCTTGATCTCGTGGTAGATCTACTCTTGTAATACCCACATCATCAATATCAATTAAGCAGGACGTAGGGTTTTACCTCCATCAAGAGGGCCCGAACCTGGGTAAAACATCGTGTCCCTTGTCTCCTGTTACCATCCGCCTAGACACACAGTTCGGGACCCCCTACCCGAGATCCGCCGGTTTTGACACCGACATTGGTGCTTTCATTGAGAGTTCCTCTGTGTCATCACCGATAGGCTCGATGGCTTCTTCGATCATCAACAACGACACAGTCCAGGGTGAGACCTTCCTCCCCAGACAGATCTTCGTATTCGGCGGCTTTGCACTGCGGGCCAATTCGCTTGGCCATCTGGAGCAGATCGAAAGCTACGCCCCTGGCCGTCAGGTCAGATTTGGAAGTTTGAACTTCACGGCTGACATCCGCGGGGATTTGATCTTTGATGGATTCGAGCCACAGCCGAGCGCGCCGCACTATCACGACGGGCATGATTTAGCTCTGCAGCTGGACAGTACCCTGGAGGCCGCACACGAGTCCGCTCCGATCTTCAATTCGGAGCCGGCTGCGCAGATCGAGGACGGGTGGCTAGGCACCGCCTTGGGGGCTGCAACCTCTACGGCGATAGAGCCGAACACTGAACTTGTCCCTCACGAAGCTCGTGGCTCCGAGGTGCCGGACTCCTCGCCGAACTCCAAACCTCCCGCGCCCCCTCCAATCGAATCCGATTGGGCGCCGGTCATGGAGTTCACCGCCGCGGACATCTTTCAACACTCACCTTTCGGCGACATCTTGAGTTTGCTAAAGTATCTCTCGTTATCAGGAGAGCCCTGGCCGGACTGCGGTCAGGATGGTTGGGATGCGGACGACGAAGAAATTCAACGCCCACCCACCACCCACTTAGTAGCCACTGTCAACGATCTAACCGACATGCTAGACTTCGACTCCGAAGACATCGACGGTATGGACGACAATGCCGGAGACGACCAAGAACCAGCGCCTACTGGGCACTGGAAAGCCACCTCATCATATGACATATACATGGTGGATACACCAAAAGGAAGCGACAACGAGGAACAACGGGACGTGGCGAAGGACAACTCCCCCAACAAACAACCAAAACGGCGACGCAAGCGCCGCCCGAAGTCCCGCCTTGATAGCAACGGCACCCATACTGACCCAGCCTTAGAGCAGGGTGAAGCGGTGGACGACGAACATGCCACCAAGCAACCATCCGATCAGGATGGATTGGACAAGCAACCCATCCCCGGCGAAAACAACAGTCCAAACGATCTCACGCCCGACAAACCACCGGAGCATAAGAACCTTCATAAAAGGCTCAAAACAGCAAAGTACTCAATACCGCAGATAAATACGGCAATAGTCACCAGGCAAAGAGCTACCCGAAGCGCAAGTTGTTGCCTGAATTTGACGAGGAGGCCGTAGAGCCCCCACAGTCAAAAAACAAAGACGCCGCCTGGCCGGATAGACGACCAGATGACAGGCTAAGAGCGGCAAGGGGCACCGCACACAAGCCGGCACACGATCCACATAAAGATCCTCGATAAAAAGATGGCCCGGTCAGGTCCATCTACGGGCCAAAAAAGAAGACTCCAGGGAGCAATACAACCCGCCGAGTGTTTGAAGACAACAGCACACCTAAATACAGGGGCGCCGCACACCCACTATGTTTCACCGATGAGGTACTGGACCATGAATTTCCAGCGGGATTCAAACCTGTCAACATAGAGGCATATGACGGAACAACAGACCCCGGAGTCTGGATTGAGGATTATATCCTACTCATACATATGGCCAGAGGAGACGATCTCCATGCCATAAAATACCTACCCCTCAAGCTCAAAGGGACAGCTCGGCATTGGCTCAAAAGCCTCCCAGAAAATACCATTGGAACTTGGGAGGAGCTCGAGGATGCGTTTCGAGCAAATTTTTAGGGGACTTATGTCCGCCCTCCGGATGCAGACGATTTAAGTCACATAACTCAACAGCCCGGAGAGTCAGCACGAAAATTCTAGAACAGGTTCCTCACCAAAAAGAACCACATAGTCGACTGTCCAGGCGCCGAAGCCTTAGCAGCCTTTAAAAATAACGTCCGAGACGAATGGCTCGCCAGACACCTCGGCCAGAAAAAACCAAAGACAATGGCCGCACTAACAAGCCTCATGACCCGCTTTTGCGCGGGGGAAGACAGCTGGCTGGCTAGATGCAGCATCAGCGACCTGAGTACATCCGAAGTCAGGGATGGAAATGGGAAATCACGACGCAGAAAAGATCAGCGCCGGAATAAGGAAAATGGCCCAAATAGCACGGCGGTCAACGTCGGATTCAAAAGCTCTCGGCCGAACAATAAAACACTGCCCCTCAAGGACAACAGTGACGAGCTATCCAACCTAAACAAAATTTTGGATAGGGTATGTCAAATACATAGTACCCCCGGGAAGCCTGCAAACCATACCCACAGAGATTGTTGGGTCTTCAAGCAGTCCGGCCGGCTTAATGCCGAACGCAAGGGGTTCGACACACCAAGCGAAGACGATGAACCCCACAAGCAGCACGCCAGAAAACAGAAGACTTTCCCACTAGAAGTCAAAACAGTGAACTTGCTTCACGTGATAACACAGAAACATAGTGCGGCACCTGCTATACCAGGACACCGTCCGTAGAATGGGGATAGACCCTACCGAAATTCATCATAGCAGCACTTCCTTCAAAGGAGTGACGCCTGGACTTTACGCCAAATGTACAGGCTCTGTACCACTAGAGGTCGTGTTCGGTTCATCCGACAACCTCCGTCGCGAAAATCTCATTTTCCATATCGCCCCATTCAAAAGTAGCTATCAAGCACTGCTGGGATGCGAAGCATTCGCCCGCTTTAACGCAATACCACATTACGCGTCTCTTACGCTTAAAATGCCTGGTCCACACGACATAATCTCAGCAAAGGGTAAATCTGAGTGTTCCTCGACCATGGAAAACGTACGACTGCGTTGACAGCTGCACACTAATCCGACCTTGCTGATCAAAGCCCTAAAAACAGGTCACTCAGACCTTGGACACGGTTAGGCGAGTCCGGCATAAATAAACAAGGGGCTTCACCGACGCATACCCCTTTACAAGGGGCTGCACGTATAAACAATGAGAGCCAATAAAGCTCAAATTCATCATACTTTATTTTAACTACACCTTTTGCACGATATTTTTTCCAAACTAAGTTCTTCTCCTTTACAGATGAAGCACGTGCTACACCCATCCAGGATACAGCACAACGGAGACACAGGTGTAGACGTGCAGCAGGGACCCGTACAAGGATTCTTTTCAGATTAAGACCCTGCGTAAACCTTTCTTACTGTCTCTTGTTGATACACATCCCCCGGTTTCTTACCATAACCGAGGAGGAGGCTGGCGTTTTGGCATCGGCCGCGTCAGAAGTTCCCGCCCGTACCTGGACACTAGGGGCTTAGGGCATTGTTCTGCCCGGTATCATAAAGACCGAACACCTCAGGAAGTGCTCGGCGTCTCGAGTTAGGCCTTATATGCATCAGCTCCGAATCATGTCTTTGGTCAAATGTTGGGTTTGCCCGGCTCCTGTGTTTTGCTGCCTTACGTTCCGCTCCATCGGCTAACGCGGCACCAGGAGAACTACTGCGATTGTGCCCCGGTTCGGCCGGGCGAGCACCTCAGTAGAGAAAGCCGAAAACTGACTGTCATGATATAGCGAGAGACTGGTCAACCACTCGATCGACCACTGGATTGTTTAGAATTCCTCCGCTTTGACGAAGGACCGCTTCCCGGTCAGGCACATACGCGCCCCGAGTTCGGAGAAGCGCGGTGCCTCTAGGGGCTATATAGTAGCCCCACCTTCGAGCTCCTATGGCTAAGTGAAAGTGATAAAGCATTATAGTCCGGTTGCCTAGTTTGCTACGCTATCACCTCCTTCAAAGGACCAAGACGTTGGATTAAGTGTGAAAAAGCGCTGTTCTTTTTGCAAACACCCCCGCACCATGTGCGTGGGGGCTGAAGCCAAAGACTGCCATCTTTCAGGTTATACATACATATACGGCCGCACAGGAGATAGTTCAATACTTGAACGCACAAGTATAAAAAGCTATTGCATTATAAACATGATCTCACAAATCATACACGTCATTTGAACATAACATCTTTCGAGCACTGCGACTCTATTAAACGAGCGCCCTGCAGGACTTCCTCAAAATAGTGCTCGGCGGGTAATCGGCCTTTGTCCGAACCTCGGGATGCAATAGCGGTGGCATCCATCTCTACCCAGTATGTCTTAACATGGGCGAGAGCCATCCGTGCACCTTCTATGCATGCCGACCGCTTCATCGCCTCGATATGCGGCACCGCCCCAAGGAATTGCTGCAACAAGCCAAAATAACTCTCAGGCTTGGGCCTTTCCGGCCACAGATGAGCGACCACATCCGTCATGGCAAGTCCGGACAATCTATTCAGCTCAGCCCATTTAGCCAACCGATCAATCAACGGAAGTGGACGCTCCGGACTATGGAATTGAGACCAGAAAAGCTCTTCCATTCCGTGATCCTTCTGGCTTCGGAAGTGCACGACTGCGTCCGCCGCACTCGCCCCCAAATCCAGATAAGGATCCTCCGCACCACACAACTGGCCCAACTGAGCATACTTCGGATCCGTGAACTTCCTACACAGCAGAAAGGGCTTTCCAGCCGCAATGTCTCCGGCTTGACGTAGTTCTTCCTTCATAGCCCGCATTGCACTCTGGGCATCCTTGGCTTCGGCGGTGGACTTCTTCAGGTCCTCTTGCTCCACTCGGCGTTCTCTTTCAAGAACCTCATAGCGGTCGGTAGCATCTTTTAATTTCACGGCCATTCCGGCCATCTCCTCCCTGCTTCGGCAGTGAGCAGCCTTTTTGGCTTTTAGCTCTTCCGCTGCCTTCGAGGCAGCCACATCACTTCTCCTAGCTTGCTCCTTGGCTCGAGCGAGCTCTGCTCGAAGGTCTTCCATAGCAGCGGCACCATCTGCATCAAGCATACAAATTGTAAGGAACGGGCATCAGCTCCCTTACTAGGTGACCACGGAGCAACCACCTACCTTGTGACTTGTTAAGTCGCTTATTGACCATCGCGATGTCCGCATCCGCAACGTCAAGTTGCCGCTTCAGCTCAGCAACTCCATCAGTCCGGCTGGCCGCCAAACGTTCCGCCACCTGCATAGAAAAGGCGACATTCTATAACTGAGATTATGATCCTCGGCACGCGGTCGCTTTCGACAGCATACCAAGTCTCAGGGGCTACTATCTATACAGGGCGCACTCCATGTGCAAAACTGTTAAAAGGTATGTCATTTTTTGCGTACCTCAAGCCCCGTCAGCAAACTTCCGATGGCGTCATGCAACCCGCTCTCGGCGGATGAGATCCTTTCAATCACCACACTCATTAATGTGCGGTGATCTTCTGAGATAGACGCCCTCTTGAGCAAATCCTGCAGCTCCATCGGCCGCACTCCAGTGGGTGCTGAACTCCCCGGCCCCGCCGGACTCGGGGAGACCCTCTGTGACGACACCTCAGGGTCGTCCGCCCCGCCCGACGGGGCGGCAGATGGAGGCGTTTCTCCGGACGAAGGTCCCCCGAAGATGAGCTCTGCTGAGATGGGCTAAGGTCCAAACTACAAGGTGAAAACTTCGGTTACCCTTAGAAATAAATCAGGGGTGTCCCCTATTACAAAATTCCCCCTTTTTACTTATGTCTCATTGGAGGGCTGATTCCTCTGAGGAGACAGTGCTGCCGGGGCTCTTCCCGGCACAGGACCTTCCGGTGCAGATTTCTTTCCCCGCTTTGAGGCCTTGGCCTCCGGGTCTTCGGAAGCGATCCTCTTCTCCCCCTGGAAGGAGGGACTCTCGATTCCCCCCTTACTGAAAGCCTCCTTGGCAGAGGTGGTAGTTTCCCTGTGCCCCCTTCGCCCTCCTCCGAAGGTGCAACCTCCAACATTTTGATTAACACGGGATCCGGCGTGGTCTCAGGGATGGGGGCCGGACACCGTATCAGTTTTGCTTGCGCTATCCACTCCTGTCCAAGGGATAGCTGGTTAAAAGGCAAACCCATGATAAATAAATGGACAATGTGTCCGGACACAGGGCTACTTACTTGAGTATCCGGGCGATTGCAGCTTAGGCCAGCATCCTCGGTCAAGTCCGGACGCATCTCTTGTGATCCGAAGAACAGTTTGTATATCTCCACGGGTGTCAAACCCATGAAGTGTTGGAGAGCCCGTGGCCCCTCCGGATTAAATTCCCACAGGCGGAGGGGGCGACGTTTGCAGGGCAGAAGGCGCCGAATCAGCATAACCTGTGCCACTATGACCAGATTGATCTCCCTTTCTTGGAGGCCTCGAATCCGGCCCTGCAACAGGGGTACGTCTTTGGACGGCCCCCAGTCAAGCCCCTTGTTGACCCATGACGTCAGCCGTTGTGGAGGGCCCGGGCGAAAGACGGGCGGCGGCCTCTGCCTGCTGCCCCTGGGAGCGGTGATATAGAACCACTCCTGTTGCCATAAGCCGAGCTCCTCCTGAAAAGAGCCCTCGGACCATGGAGCATCGGCCCTCTTGCTTATAACCACCCCGCCACACTCTGCCTGACGCCCCTCAATCATCTTCGGCTCCACATTGAAGGTTTTGAGCCACAAGCCGAAGTGAGGGGTAGTGCGGAGGAAGGGTTCACAGACGACAATGAATGATGAGATGTGGAGGATGGACTCCGGAGCCAAGTCATGGAATTCCAGCCCATAGTAAAACATGAGCCCCCTCACGAAGGGATCCATCGGGAAGCCTAAACCCCGACGGAGGTGAGACACGAACACGACGCTCTCGCCGGGCTCGTGAGTAGGAATAACTTGCCCTCGGGCAGGCAACCTATGCGAAATCTCGTAGGTTAAGTACCTGGCATCTCTCAACTTTAGCACGTCCTCTTCCGTGATGGAGGAGGGCATCCACCGGCCTCGTAGGTCAGAGCCGGACATTGTCAAAGGTCGAAAGTACCCGAATCTGGAGCCCTAGGTGTTGGAACTCGGGGCGAGGGATGGATTCGATTGAGGATTGAAGAAAAAGAACGGGCCTTGGTATCATTATAAAGAGGGAGAATACCAAGAGCCGTCCCTGTGACCGTTTGGAACCCGCCTTCGATGGGGGGGGGGGCGTGGCGACGGGCGCGGTTGGGTTACCCACGTCCGTATTGATGAGAATCCCAGAATAAGGGGAACACGATCTTTGCTTCGACAAGACGTGCCAAGGAAACCGCTTCGCTAAACACGCTGAGGTGGTACAATAAAAACGATTTGAGTAAAGGCTTGGTAGTGGTGTGACGTCATGACACCAAATACATCAGCAGATTGAACTTGTGTAAATATTATTCTCTCTACGGTGGTATGTGGAATTTATTTTGCAGAGCCGGACACTATCCTGGTGTTCACAATCTTCTATGAATTATTCGGAGAAGGAACCCGCCTTGCAACGCCGAAGACAATATGCGCGCCGGACTCGTCGTCATTGAAGTCTGGTTCAGGGGCTACTGAGGGAGTCCTGGACTAGGGGGTGTCTGGATAGTCGAACTATCATCATCGGCCGGACTCCAAGACTATGAAGATACAAGATTGAAGACTTCGTCCCGTGTCCGGATGGGACTTTCCTTGGCGTGGAAGGCAAGCTTGGCAATACGGATATGTAGATCTCCTACCATTGTAACTGACTCTGTGTAACCCTAGCCCTCTCCGGTGTCTATATAAACTGGATGGCTTTAGTCCGTAGGACGAACAACAATCATACCATAGGCTAGATTCTAGGGTTTAGCCTCCTTGATCTCGTGGTAGATCTACTCTTGTAATACCCACATCATCAATATCAATCAAGCAGGACGTAGGGTTTTACCTCCATCAAGAGGGCCCGAACCTGGGTAAAACATCGTGTCCCTTGTCTCCTATTACCATCCGCCTAGATGCACAGTTCGGGACCCCCTACCCGAGATCCGCCGGTTTTGACACCGACACTTAATGTTAGTGCTGAAAATTTAAGATATCTTTACCGTTTTGAACTTTGCAATGAAAGTGGTCATTTAAATCTCCGATGCAAATTGTTTCATGATCGAATTGTGTACAAAAATTGTGATGATTTGATCTCCCTTGCTCATTACAATGAACTTAGTTTGCTTTTGGGTTATGAAGAATTGAAACATGCAACTAAGCTTATTCCAAAGTTTAATCTTGAGCATTTCCTTGATATTAATCTAGAGAAGATTTATATGTATTTTATGGTGAATTGCATTGAAAATCCTTATATTGCCAATTACCTAAAGAAAAGAAAGCAAATAGAAGATGATGAGAATACTAATGAAAGGGAAGAGACTTACCAATCTCCTCCTATTATTTCTTATGATGAACCAGGTAACAAGGAGGAGCTTTCTATTCAACCAATCCCATCAATAAAGAAGGTTGAACCCACACATAATGTGAAGAAGAAAAGGAAGAGAAAGGGCAGCAAAGGTAAAAAGGTATCCCTCCCAAATGATGTTGCTCCTACTACTCATTGTGATGATGATAATTGCTATACTATTGGTGCTATCCATACTATTATTGATGAGAATGATTATGCTTATGATATGAAAAGGCCCAAGCTTGGAGAAGCTATGTTTGATGAGTATGAAATATTTGAGAATATATTTGCTGAAATTAATGATTGTCCCAAGCTTGGGGATGCTATGTTTAATGAAGATGATATTTTTAGCCTCCAAAGTTTTGATATGCAAAGTTGTTATGATGATAGCATGCCTTGTACCTATGATGATTATATTGATGAAAGTGGATTTGGAAGAGTGTCAACTTTATTTAGTGATTCCACTATCTTGGGAGAGGTTTCAATCAATTATGATGAGAACAAACTTGCTACTTATGATGATTATTGTGATGAAACTTATGCTATAAAAAGTAGTGATGATTATATTTATAAAACTTGTCATGATTATGATTACCTTTTTTCTAAACATTAATCTTTTAATGTGGAAACAATTTATAGTGTTCAAGTCCCTTATGACACTCCCACCATTCCGAATGAGAAGAAACTTGCTTATGTGGAGAGTAGTAAAAATTCTATGCAAGTAGATCATGAAAAGAATGCTTTAGGTGCTGGTTATATTGTTGAATTCATTCATGATGCTACTAAAAATTATTATGAGAGAGGAACATATACTTGTAGGAATTGCAATAATATCAAGTTTCCTCTATGTGTTGAAAATTTTTAAGCTATGTGATGACCCACAAGTGTAGGGGGTCAATCGTAGTCCTTTCGATAAGTAAGAGTGCCGAACCCAACGAGGAGCAGAAGGAATTAATAAGCGGTTTTCAATAAGGTTTTCTCTGCAAGCACTGAAATTGTAGGTGATAGATAGTTTTGTGATAAGATAAATAGTAACGAGTAAAAAGTAAATAAAATAAGTAAAGTGCAGCAAGGTGGCCCAATCCTTTATGTAGCAAGGGATAAGCCTGGACAATTTCTAATAATGAGAAAGGAGCTCCCGAGGACACATGGGAATTATCGTCAAGCTAGTTTTCATCATGTTCATATGATTCGCGTTCGGTACTTTGATAATTTGATATGTGGGTGGACCGGTACTTGGGTACTGCCATTACTTGGACAAGCATCCCACTGATGATTAACCCCTATTGCAAGCGTTCTCAACTACAAAAGAAGTATTAAGGTAAACCTAACCACAACATTAAACATATGGATCCATATCTGCCCCTAACGAAGCAACGCATAAACTAGGGTTTAAGCTTCTGTCACTCTAGCAACCCATCATCTACTTATTACTTCCCCATGCCTTCCTCTAGGCCCAAATAATGGTGAAGTGTTATGTAGTCGACGTTCACATAACACCACTGGAGGAAAAGACAACATACATCTCATCAAAATATCGAACGAATACCAAATTCGCATGACTACTAATAGCAAGACTTCACCCATGTCCTCAGGAACAAACGTAACTACTCACAAAGCATATTCATGTTCATAATCAGAGGAGTAATAATATGCATAAAGGATCTGAACATATGATCTTCCACCAAGTAAACCAATTAGCATCAACTACAAGGAGTAATCAACACTACTAGCAACCCCCAAGTACCAATTTGTGGTTTTGATACAAGATTGGATACAAGAGATGAACTAGGGTTTTGAGAGGAGATGGTGCTGGTGAAGATATTGATGGAGATTGACCCTCTCCCGATGAGAGGATCGTTGGTGATGACGTTGGTGATGATTTCCCCTTCCCGGAGGGAAGTGACCCCGGTAAAACAGCTCCGCCAGAGCCCTAGATTGGTTCTGCCAAGGTTCCGCCTCGTGGCGGCGGGGTTTCGTCCTGTAAGCTTGCCCATGATGTTTTCCAGGGTAAAAGCGATGATACAGCAGAAGATGGACACCGGAGGCCCACCAGGGGGCGTGCCTGTCGGTGTACTAGAATAGGGGTACCCTAGTACCCCGAACTTGTGCACGGGCAGTTGCAGCCCCCCCCCCCCCCCCCCCCGCGGCAAAGGCTTGCCGGGCGAACGCCAAGATCCCCCAAGGTTCCCTTGGAGCCATCCAAGAACAAAGTATTTAAGCCAAGGAGACAAGACCCCGGCAAGAGGAGCTTGCCGGGAAGGCCAACCAAGGCGCTCCAAGGAACTTGCCGCGACGCGCCACGCGCTCCGGCAAGGCAGCAAGGCCCCGGCAAGAGGAGCTTGCCGGGAAGACTAAACAAGGTACACCGAGGCCCAGTGAGCGACGAGCTTCTGGGCCCAGCGAAGATAACGACAACGGCAAGGCACTTGCCGTGGCAGGCGGCCACTCTGCGTCCATGCTCCAGCGCATCCACCAACGTGTCGCTCTCGGGGCCTCTCCGGGCGCGCGTGGCGGGAGGCTGTGCAGCCAGCGGTGAGCGGCGGCATGCGAAGCTGACAAGATCGCCATCGTGGCAAACGGTGGCGCCCCTAACGGTCCTTTTCTGCACTGTTCGGGCGACTCAGACGGGCATTTAATGCCCTTGTCCCCTGCCGTCAGGGTTAGGTAGGGTGCACTATACAAGCAACTGTACCAGCTACCTCGCTTTTTACGTTTTTACCCTCCTCTGCGTTGCCACCTGTCGGTGACCCCTTTAGCATATAAAAGGAGGCCCATGTGCAACGTAGAGGGGGTTCGGGTTTTGGAGCCTCAGACAATCGGCTTCGATTCATTCGTAGCACAGGAAACATCACTCTCTCGCTCGAGAGCAAGAACACTAGATAATACAACCAGACAAGCAGCAGTAGGAGTGTTATCTCTCCGGAGAGCTTCGAAGCTGGGTAAACCGCTCGTGTGCTTCGCCTCGATCTGCTCTTCGTGCAACCTCCGCCCCCCACCGAACCGAAAGGGGCCCGGTCCACCGGCCCCATAGGTGTTCGTGGGTCAGTTTCCCCCGACAGTGCCCTATAGGGGGGGAGCGCCCCCTGTCTCCTGGACGGGGTGTGGGCCCCCTGGTGTATTTCTTTCACTCAGAAATTCTTATTAATTCCAAAAAGTTATTTCGTGGAGTTTCAGGACTTTTGGAGCTGTGTAGAGTAGGTTTCCAACATTTGCTCCTTTTCCAGCCAGAATTCCAGCTGCCGGTATTTCCCATCTTCATGGTAAACCTTGTAAAATAAGAGAGAATAGCCATAAGTTATGAGATATAATGTGTACTAACATCCCATAATGCAATAAATATTGATATAAAAGCATGATGCAAATGGGCGTATCAACTCCCCCCAAGCTTAGACCTCGCTTGTCCTCAAGCGGAAGCCGAAATCGAAAAATATGTCCACATGTTTAGAGATAGAGGTGTCGATAAAAATAAAATACGGACATGAGGGCATCATGATCATTCTTATAACAGCACATAAATAGAATTTATCATATGATTTCTCATGCTCAAGTAACAATCCATTCACAATGTCAAGTATGGTTCAAAACTTCATTGGGAACTAATAAACTATAATCTCAGTCATTGAAGCAATTGCAATTTATCATAACATCAAAAAGAGTCAACAATAGAGCTTTTCATCAAGCTCACATACTCAACTATCTCGTAGTCTTCTACAATTGCTAACACTCACGCAGTACTTGTGGTTATGGAATTTCAGCCGGACACTGAGAAAGATAGGGGCTTATTGTGTTGCCCCCCAACGTATTCACCTTTAGGTGATGTCAACAATAATAGCCCATGCTAACTTACATCCAATTGGATATATAAATCATGATCTTTCAAACACGAGGAGCTTTCCAAAGGATAAAAAATAAAAAGGGAAAGGTGAGGATCACCTTGACTCAAGCAAAAAGTAAAAACATGAAGTAAAAGATAGGCCCTTCGTAGAGGGAAGCAGAGGTTGTCATGCGCTTTTAGGGTTGGATACACAAAATCTTAATGCGAAAGAACGTCACTTTATATTGCCCCTTGTATGTGGACCTTTATTATGCAGTCCGTCGCTTTTATTACTCCCACAACAAGATCGCACAAAGCTTATTTTCTCCAGACTAATAAGTTATGCATATTTAGAGAGCAATTTTTATTGCTTGCACCGATGACAACTTACTTGAAGGATCTTACTCAATCCATAGGTAGGTATGGTGGACTCTCATGGCAAAACTGGGTTTAAGGATATTTGGAAGCACAAGTAGTATCTCTACTTGGTGCAAGGAATTTGGCTAGCATGAGGGGGAAAGGCAAGCTCAACATGTTTGGAAGGTCAATAACAATATACTTTAACTGAGATGTGAGAAAACATAAACCATTACGTTGTATTCCTTGTCCAACGTCAACTCTTTTAGCATGTCATACTTAATGAGTGCTCACAATTATAAAAAGGTGTCCAAGATAATATATTTGTATGTGAACCCCTCTTTCCTTATCACTTCCTATTAATTGCAACGATGACCAAAACTACATTCATCAACTCTCAACAATTTTTATGCCTCATACTTTTTATATGTGAAGTTATTACTATCCATAAGATCAATATGAACTCCTTTATTCTTTCTACTTTCTCAAGATCATAGCAACAAAGCAAAGCCCTTGACTCAACACTAATCTTTATTATAGATAGCTCGCGGACTCGATTACAAAAAGAGATCATAAAGCAAAACTCAAACTACTTGATATCAAAACTTCAATCTACTAGATCAAGAAACTACTAAAAGGATAGAACTAAATAAAGCGATAAAGATAGGAGTGTGATGGTGATACGATACCGGGGCACCTCCCCCAAGCTTGGCAGTTGCCAAGGGGAGTGCCCATACCAATGTGATTATGTCCTCGGAGGTGGTGAAGTAGGATTTGTTGATGATGTAGGCTTGTCGTCCGTCTTCCAAGGCACAGGCTCTCCATCATAGAGGGATGATCGAGTCTCCGGGATCCTTAAATCTGCAGCCAAACTCATCCTCTTGAATCTATATTCATACTCACAGTTCTGGTTTTGCAGGTCATAAATCTGGGCTTGGAGGTGCTCAATTTTCTATTGAAGCTTGAAGATGGTCTCCCCAATGACTTTGGCATCCAGCTTGTGGTTGTTGGTGAACTTCGTGATCATCATTTGGTTGGCGTTGAGTCCACGCTCCACCATCCCTTGACACTTGAAAACTTGCTGCTCCATGGCTTCGAACTTTGTCTCCACGCTCCCGGTACGCCTTGGTACCTCCACATCACGGATGTGCAGCACCCCCTCACGCATCTCAATGGTTTGAGGGTGTTGCAGCACCTCCGCGAGATAGGGTTGATAACCCTCTCGAAAAACTTGTCCTTGGGAGCGCTTGGAGATGTCATGATGCTCTAAATCTGAAACAGAAACAGCTCGAAACAAAAACTGAGGATATTTGCGTGATACGGTGGTCAAAGCCTCCGGGAGTATATATAATGAATTTTTACCGACCAAAATACTTAACGTGCAAGAAAAAGGAGTCTGGGAGGCACACGAGGTGCCCACGAGACAGGGGGCGTGCCAGTAGGGGGGGGGGGCGCCCTCCACTCTCGTGGGAGCCTCATGTCCCTTTTGGACTACTTCTTCCTTCCTAAAATTCTTAAATATTCCAAAACTGATAAAAATTGCCATTGGAGTTGTTTTGGAGTCGGTTTACTTACCGTACCACATACCTATACCTTTTCGGAGTCTAAAACGTTCTGGAAAGTGTCCCTTATGTATTCCTCAGGGGTTACGGTTTCAATAATATTAGTTTCAACATTGATAGGATTACCTGAAATATAATGTTTAATTCACTGACCGTTTACCACCCTTGGACTCATGCCTTCGAAGTTGTTGATTTTTATGGCACCAGAACGATAGACCTCCTCGACAACGTAAGGACCTTCCCATTTTGAGAGAAGTTTTCCTGCAAAAAATCTTAAGCGAGAGTTGAATAATAATACATAATCTCCTACGTTAAACTCACGCTTTTGTATCCTCTTATAATGCTAGCATTTGACTTTTTCTTTGAATAGCTTGGCATTCTCATAGGCTTGAGTCCTCCATTCACCAAGGGAGCTAATATCAAACAACCTCTTCTCACCGGCAAGTTTGAAGTCATAGTTGAGCTCTTTAATAGCCCAATATGTCTTATGTTCAAGTTCAAGAGGCAAAGGACATGCTTTTCCATAAACCATCATATATGGAGACATATCCATAGGATTTTTGTAAGCAGTTCTATAGGCCCATAATGCATCATCAAGTTTTTTGGACCAATTCTTTCTAGATCTATTCACAGTCTTTTGCAAAATTAATTTGAGCTCTCTATTGGTCAAGTCTACTTGACCACTAGACTGTGGATGATAAGGAGATGCGATTCTATGATTGACATCATACTTAGCAAGCATCTTACAAAAAGCACCATGAATAAAATGTGAACCACCATCAGTCATAAGATATCTAGGGACTCCAAACCTCAGAAAAATAACTTCTTGAAGCATTTTAATAGAAGTGTTATGATCGGCACTACTAGTTGGAATAGCTTCTACCCACTTAGTAACGTAATCAACAACAACTAAAATATGTGTATAACCATTAGAGGCAGGAAAAGGTCCCATATAATCAAAGCCCCAAACATCAAACGGTTCAATAACAAGAGAGTAGTTCATAGGCATTTCTTGACGTCTACTAATGTTACCAACTCTTTGGCATTCATCACAAGATAAGACAAACTTACGAGCATCTTTGAAGAGAGTAGGCCAATAAAAACTAGATTTTAGTACCTTGTGTGCAGTTATGTCTCCAGCGTGGTGTCCTCCATAGGATTCAGAGTGACACTTATGTAGGATCTGTTCCTGTTCATGCTCAGGCACACAGTGTCTAATAACACCATCTACTCCTTCTTTATAAAGGTGTGGATCAACCCAGAAGTAATGTCTTAAATCATAAAAGGACTTTTTCTTTTGCTGGTATGTGAAACTAGGCGGTATAAATTTAGCAACAATGTAATTAGCATAATCAGCATACCAAGGAGCAGTACGAGAAGCATTAACGTCCGCTAGTTGCTCATCAGGAAAGCTATCATTAATAGGCAGTGGGTCATCAAGAACATTCTCTAACCTAGACAAGTTATCTGCAACGGGGTTCTCAGCTCCCTTTCTATCAATAATATGCAAGTCAAATTCTTGGAGCAAGAGAACCCATCTAACGAGTCTAGGCTTAGCATCTCTCTTTTTCATAAGATATTTAATAGCAGCATGATCAGTGTGAATAGTAACCTTGGAATCAACAATATAAGGTCTAAACTTATCACATGCAAACACAAGTGCTAAGAACTCTTTTTTAGTAGTAGCATAATTTCTCTGGGCAGTATCAAGAGTCTTACTATCATACTGGATAACATTCAATTTCTTATCGACTCTTTGCCCTAGAACAGCACCTACAGCAAAATCACTAGCATCACACATAATTTCAAAAGGTAAATTCCAATCAGGTGGCTGAACAATAGGTGTAGTGATCAAAGCTTTCTTAAGTGTTTCAAATGCTTCTACGCAATCATCATCAAAGACAAAAGGAATATATTTTTGCAATAAATTAGTCAGAGGCCTAGAGATTTTAGAAAAGTCCTTAATGAACCTCCTATAAAAACCGGCGTGACCAAGGAAACTTCTTATACCTTTTATGTCCTTGGGACATGGCATCTTTTCAATAGCATCAACTTTGGTTTTATCAACTTCAATACCTCTCTCAGAGATCTTGTGCCCCAAGACAATGCCTTCATTAACCATAAAGTGACACTTTTCCCAATTCAGGACGAGACTAGTGTCTTGCATCTCTGCAAAACTCGATCAAGGTTGCTCAAACAATCATCAAAAGAGGATCCATAGACAGAGAAGTCATCCATGAATACCTCACAAATCTTTTCACAAAAATCAGAGAATATAGCCATCATGCATCTTTGAAAGGTAGCAGGTGCATTACATAAACCAAAAGGCATACGTCTATAAGCAAAAGTACCAAAAGGGTAAGTAAAATTAGTTTTAGATTGATCCTTTGCTGACACAGGTATCTGAGAGAAACCAGAATAACCATCTAAAAAGCAGAAATGTGTGTGTTTGGATAGTCTTTCTAGCATTTGATCAATAAAAGGTAAGGGGTAATGATCTTTCTTAGTAGCTTTATTTAACTTACGGAAATCATTACCATCCTATAACCTTTAATAATTCTTTGCGGGATCAATTCATCTTTATCATTAGGAACAACCGTAATACCTCCCTTTTTAGGAACACAATGGACAGGGCTTACCCATTCACTATCAGCAACGGGATAAATAATACCTGCCTCAAGGAGCTTTAATATCTCCTTTCTTACCACTTCCTTCATCTTGGGATTTAATCGTCTTTCAGGATCTCTAACTGGTTTGGCATCATCCTCCAATGTAATTTTGTGTTGACATAACGTGGGACTAATGCCCTTAAGATCATATAGAGTATATCCAATAGCTGCTCGGTGCTTCTTCAGAGTTTTCAATAATCTTTCTTCTTCTTTCTCTGAAAGGTTAGCACTAATAATAACAGGATATATTTCTTTTTCATCAAGATAAGCATACTTAAGATTGTCAGGTAAAGTTTTGAGTTCGAACACGGGATCACCCTTGGGTGGAGGGGGTCCCCAAGAATTTCAACGGGAAGGTTATGTTTCAGCATAGGTTCCTGTTTAAGGAACACTTCATCTATTTCCTCTCTTTCCTTCATAAACATATCGTTTTCATGGTCTAGCAAGTATTGTTCTAACGGATCAGTTGGAGGAACAACAATGGAAGCAAGACCAATAATTTCATCCTTACTAGGTGGTTCCCTTTCACGAGGTTGTCTACTAAACTTAGCAAAATTAAACTCATGAGACATACCATCTATGCCAACAGTGAAAATATTCTTTTCACAATTAATCTTAGCACTAGCTGTATTCAAGAAGGGTCTACCAAAAATAATGGGACAAAAATCATCTTGTGGGGAACCAAGAACAATGAAATCAGCAGGGTATTTAACCTTCCCACACAAAACTTCAACATCTCTAACAATCCCAAAGGGTTTAATGGTATCCCTATTAGAAAGCTTAATAGTGACATCAATGTCTTTTACTTCAATGGGTGCAATGTCATGCATAATTTCTTTATATAGATCATAAGGTATAGCACTAGCACTAGCACCCATATCACATAAGCCATGATAACAATGATCTCCTAATTTAACAGAAATAACATGCATGCCTACGACAGGTCTACGTGTCTTAGTATCTGGCCTAGCAATATTAGCAGTCTCACCACAAAAATAAATAACATGCCCATCTAAATCCTCATCCAAGAGATCTTTAACCATAGCAATACTAGGTTCAACATTAATATGCTCAGGAGGTGTATAAGTCCTAGTATTACTCTTACGAACAACAATCGAAGCTTTAGCATGATCCTTTATCCTAACAGGAAAAAGAGGTTTTTCAACATAAGTAGTAAGAACAATAGGATCACTATAGGTAATAGTCTTTTCTTCGACTATAATAGGTGCAACTACTTCCACTTCAACAGGAGGATTATATTTAAACCACTTCTCTTTAGGGAGATCAACGTGAGTAGCAAAAGATTCACAGAAAGTAGCTACTATCTCAGAGTCAAGTCCATACTTAGCGCTAAATCCACGAAAAGCATCGGTATCCATAAAAGATTTAACACAATCGAACATAGGTGTCATACCTGACTCCTTACCATCGTCGGAACCCCAATCTCCAGAGTTGTGTTTAATTCTTTCCAATAAATCCCATTTGAAATAAATAGTCTTCAGCATATAAGAACCAGCACATGAAGTATCGAGCATGTTGCGATTATCAAGAGAAAGCCGAGCATAAAAGTTCTGAATAATCATTTTCGGAGAGAGCTCATGATTGGGGCATGAATATAGCATTGACTTAAGCCTCCCCCAAGCTTGAGCGATGCTTTCTCCTTCGCGAGGCCAGAAATTATATATGTAATTACGATCACGATGAACAAGATGCATAGGATAGAACTTCTAGTGAAATTCCAACTTCAATCGCTTATAATTCCAAGATCTCGTATCATCACATAGCCTATACCATGTCAATGCATCTCCCTTCAAAGATAGAGGGAAGAACTTCCTTTTTACAACATCATCGGGAATACCTGCAAGCTTAAATAATCCACAAACTTCATCCACAAAGATAAGGTGTAAATCGGGATGCAATGTTCCATCTCCTGTAAATGGATTAGCTAGCAGTTTCTCTATCATACCCAAAGGGATATCAAAATAAATATTTTCATAAAGTTCAGTAGGTTGAGGAGCAACTATTTTCTCTTCTGGTTGGGGTGAAGATACCCCACACAAGCCCCTCAAAGGATTAGTTTCCATAGTGACAAGTAACAAAAAAATTCAGCACATTATATAAATGTTTCCTTACCAAGTTCCACTCACCAAAAGCGCTACACTCCCCGGCAACGGCGCCAGAAAAGAGTCTTGATGACCCACAAGTGTAGGGGATCAATTGTAGTCCTTTTGATAAGTAAGAGTGTCGAACCCAACGAGGAGCAGAAGGAATTGATAAGCGGTTTTCAGTAAGGTTTTCTCTACAAGCACTAAAATTGTAGGTGATAGATAGTTTTGTGATAAGATGAATAGTAAAGAGTAAAAAGTAAATAAAATAAGTAAAGTGCAACAAGGTGGCTCAATCCTTTATGTATCAAATGATAAGCCTGGAAAATTTCTAATAATGAGAAAGGAGCTCTCGAGGACACATGGGAATTATCGTCAAGCTAGTTTTCATCACGTTCATATGATTCGCGTTCGGTACTTTGATAATTTGATATGTGGGTGGACCGGTACTTGGGTACCGACCTTACATGGACAAGCATCCCACTTATGATTAACCCCTATTTGCAAGCGTCCGCAACTACAAAAGAAGTATTAAGGTAAACCTAACTGTCGGTGTCAAAACTGGCGGATCTCGGGTAGGGGGTCCCAAACTGTTCGTCTAGGCGGATGGTAACAGGAGACAAGGGACACGATGTTTTACCCAGTTCGGGCCCTCTTGATGGAGGTAAAACCCTACGTCCTACTTGATTGATATTGATATTGTGGATGTTTACAAGAGTGGATCTACCACGAGATCAAGGAGGCTAAACCCTAGAAGCTAGCCTATGGTATGATTGTAAGGGTTGTTGTTACGTCCTACGGACTAGAGCCATCCGGTTTATATAGACACCGGAGAGGGCTAGGGTTACATAGAGTCGGTTACAATGGTAGGAGATCTACATATCCGTATCGCCAAGCTTGCCTTCCACGCCAAGGAAAGTCCCATCCGGACACGGGGCGAAGTCTTCAATCTTGTATCTTCATAGTCTTGGAGTCCGGTCGATGATGATAGTCTGGCCGATGACAGTTCGGCTGATGATGGTAGTCCGGCTATCCGGACACCCCCTAATCCAGGACTCCCTCAGTAGCCCCTGAACCAGGCTTCAATGACGATAAGTCCGGCGCGTATATTGCTTGTCATTGCAAGGCGGGTTCCTCCTCCGAATGATAGAAGATTGTGAACACCAGGATAGTGTCTGACTCTGCAAAATAAATTCCACATTCCACCGTAGAGAGAATAATATATACACAAGTTCAATCTGCTGACGTTTTTTGCGGCATGACGTCATGCCACTACCAAGCCATTACTTGAATCGTTTTTTACTCTACCACCTCAGTGCATTTAGCGAAATGGTTTCCTTGGCACGTCTTGTCGAAACAGAGATCGTGTTCCCCCTTAATCTGGGATTCTCATCAATACGGACGTGGGCAACCCAACCGCACCATTGATGGTGACGCTTGGGGGATAAGCGAGTTTTACCAGGCCGGTGGGGGCCGCGTAGACTTCACCCACCCATATAAGGGATAAGGATTCACCTTTTTGTTGGAAATATGCCCTAGAGGCAATAATAAAAGTGTTATTATTATATTTCTTTGTTCATGATAATTGTCTTTTATTCATGCTATAACTGTATTATCCGGAAATCGTAATACACGTGTGAATACATAGACCACAATATGTCGCTAGTGAGCCTCTAGTTGACTAGCTCGTTGTGATCAACAGATAGTCATGGTTTCCTGGCTATGGACATTGGATGTCGTTGATAACAGGATCACATCATTAGGAGAATGATGTGATGGACAAGACCCAATCCTAAGACTAGCACAAAAGATCGTGTAGTTCATTTGCTAGAGCTTTGCCAATGTCAAGTATCTCTTCCTTCGACCATGAGAGCGTGTAACTCCTGGATACCGTAGGAGTGCTTTCGGTGTATCAAACGTCACAACGTAACTGGGTGACTATAAAGGTGCACTACAGGCATCTCCGAAAGTATCTATTGTTTTATGCGGATCGAGACTGGGATTTGTCACTCCGTGTAAACGGAGAGGTATCTCTGGGCCCACTCGGTAGGACATCATCATAATGTGCACAATGTGACCAAGGGGTTGATCATGGGATGATGTGTTACGGAACGAGTAAAGAGACTTGCCGGTAACGAGATTGAACAAGGTATCGGTATACCGATGATCGAATCTCGGGCAAGTAAAATACCGCTAGACAAAGGGAATTGTATACGGGATTGATTGAGTCCTTGACATCGTGGTTCATCCGATGAGATCATCATGGAACATGTGGGAGCCAACATGGGTATCCAGATCCCGCTGTTGGTTATTGACCGGAGAACGTCTCGGTCATGTCTGCATGTCTCCCGAACCCGTAGGGTCTACACACTTAAGGTTCGATGACGCTAGGGTTACAAAGGAAGCTTGTATGTGGTTACCGAATGTTGCTCGGAGTCCCGGATGTGATCCCGGACGTCACGAGGAGTTCCGGAATGGTCCGGAGGTAAAGATTTATATATAGGAAGTCCTGTTTCGGCCATCGGGACAAGTTTCGGGGTCATCGGTATTGTACCGGGACCACCGGAAGGGTCCCGGGGGCCCACCGGGTGGGGCCACCTGCCCCGGGGGGGCACATGGGCTGTAGGGGGTGCGCCTTGGACTACATGTGCCAAGGGCACCAGCCCCAAGAGGCCCATGCGCCTAGGGAACCCTAGAGGGAAGAGTCCTCAAGGGGGAAGGCACCTCCGAGGTGCCTTGGGGAGGATGGACTCCTCCCCCCCTCTTGGCCGCACCCCTTTCTTGGAGTAAGGGGCAAGGCTGCGCCTCCCCCCTCTCCCTTGCCCCTATATATAGTGGAGGGGAGGGAGGGCATCTACACCTGAGCCCTTGGCGCCTCCCTCCCTCCCGTGACACCTCCTCCTCTCCCGTAGGTGCTTGGCGAAGCCCTGCAGGATTGCCACGCTCCTCCATCACCACCACGCCGTTGTGCTGCTGCTGGATGGAGTCTTCCTCAACCTCTCCCTCTCTCCTTGCTGGATCAAGGCATGGGAGACATCGTCGAGCTGTACGTGTGTTGAACGCGGAGGTGCCGTCCGTTCGGCACTAGGATCATTGGTGATCTGAATCACGACGAGTACGACTCCATCAACCCCGTTCACTTGAACGCTTCCGCTTAGCGATCTACAAGGGTATGTAGATGCACTCTCCTTCTACTCGTAGCTGGTTTCTCCATAGATAGATCTTGGTGACGCGTAGGAAAATTTTGAATTTCTGCTACGTTCCCCAACAGTGGCATCATGAGCTAGGTCTATTGCGTAGATTCTTTGCACGAGTAGAACACAAAGTAGTTGTGGGCGTTGATGTTGTTCAATATGCTTACCGTTACTAGTCCAATCTTGTTTCGACAGTATTGTGGGATGAAGCGGCCCGGACCGACCTTACACGTACTCTTACGTGAGACAGGTTCCACCGATTAACATGCACTGGTGCATAAGGTGGCTAGCGGGTGCCAGTCTCTCCCACTTTAGTCGTAACGGATTCGATGAAAAGGGTCCTTATGAAGGGTAAATAGCAATTGGCATATCACGTTGTGATCTTGCGTAGGTAAGAAATGTTCTTGCTAGAAACCCATAGCAGCGCCGTAAAACATGCAACAACAATTAGAGGACGTCTAACTTGTTTTTGCAGGGTATGCTATGTGATGTGATATGGCCAAAAGGATGTGATGAATGATATATGTGATGTATGAGATTGATCATGTTCTTGTAATAGGATTCACGACTTGCATGTCGATGAGTATGACAACCGGCAGGAGCCATAGGAGTTGTCTTTATTTATTGTATGACCTGCGTGTCATTGAAGAACGCCATGTAAACTACTTTACTTTATTGCTAAACGCGTTAGTCATAGAAGTAGAAGTAGTCGTTGGCGTGACAACTTCATGAAGACACGATGATGGAGATCATGATGATGGAGATCATGGTGTCATGCCGGTGACAAGATGATCATGGAGCCCCGAAGATGAAGATCAAAGGAGCTATATGATATTGGCCATATCATGTCACTACTCTATTTGATTGCATGTGATGTTTATCATGTTTATGCATCTTGTTTGCTTAGAACGACGGTAGTAAATAAGATGATCCCTTACAACAATTTCAAGAAGTGTTCTCCCCTAACTGTGCACCGTTGCTACAGTTCGTCGCTTCTAAGCACCACGTGATGATCGGGTGTGATGGATTCTTACGTTCACATACAACGGGTGTAAGACAGTTTTACATAGCGAAAACACTTAGGGTTAACTTGATGAGCCTAGCATGTACAGACATGGCCTCGGAACACGGAGACCGAAAGGTCGAGCATGAGTCGTATAGCAGATACGATCAACATGAAGATGTTCACCGATGATGACTAGTCCGTCTCACGTGATGATCGGACACGGCCTAGTTGACTCGGATCATGTAATCACTTAGATGACTAGAGGGATGTCTATCTGAGTGGGAGTTCATAAGATGAACTTAATTATCCTGAACATAGTCAAAATACCTTTTGCAAATTATGTCGTAGCTCACGCTATAGTTCTACTGTTTTAGATATGTTCCTAGAGAAAATATAGTTGAAAGTTGATAGTAGCAATTATGCGGACAATAGAAAGCTTATGTCCTTAATGCACCGCTTAGTGTGCTGAACCCCAAACGTCGTTTGTGGATGTTGCGAACATCGGACATACACGTTTTTATAACTACGTGATAGTTCAGTTAAATGGTTTAAGTAGAGGCACCAAAGACGTTTTTCGAAACAAAGCGGAACATATGAGATGTTTCGAGAGCTGAAATTGGGATTTCAGGCTCGTGCCCATGTCAAGAGGTATAAGACCTCCGACGATTTTCTTAGCCTGCAAACTAAGGGAGAAAAGCTCAATCGTTGAGCTTGTGCTCAGATTGTCTGAGTACAACAATCACTTGAATCGAGTGGGAGTTGATCTTCCAGATGAGATAGTGATGTTTCCCCAAAGTCATTGCCACCAAGCTGCTAGAGCTTCGTGATGAACTATAACATATCAAGGATAGAGATGATGATCCTTGAGGTATTCGCGTTGTTTGACATCGCGAAAGTAGAAATCAAGAAGGAGCATCAATTGTTGATGGTTGATGAAACCACTAGTTTCAAGAAGGGCAAGGGAAAGAAGGGATACTTCATGAAACGGCAAATCAGCTGCTGCACCAATGAAGAAACCCGAGGTTGAACCCAAACCCGAGACTAAGTGCTTCTGTAATAAGGGGAACAACCACTGGAGCAGGATTACCCTAGATACTTGGTAGATGAGAAGGCTGGCAAGGTCGATAGAAGTATATTGGATATACATTATGTTAATGTGTACTTTACTAGTACTCCTAGTAGCACCAGGGTATTAGATACCGGTTCGGTTGCTAAGTGTTAGTAACTCGAAATAAAAGCTACGGAATAAAACGGAGACTAGCTAAAGGTGAGACTGACAATACGTGTTGGAAGTGTTTCCAAGTTTGATGTGATCTAACATCGCACGCTCCCTCTACCATCAAGATTAGTATTAAACCTGAATAAGTGCTCTTGCACCTAAAGGAATGGTTTATTGAACTTTGATCGTAGGGATACACATTTTCATGCCAAAAGATATAAGATAGTAATGATAGTACCACTTACTTGTGGCACTGCCATGTAAGTCATAATGGTATAAAACGCATGAAGAAGCTCCATGTTGATGGATCTTTGGACTCACTCATTTTTTTGAAAAGTTTGAGACATGCGAACCATGTCTATTGGTATATATGCATGAAGAAACTCCATGCAAATGGACCGTTTGAACTCACTTGATTTTGAATCACTTGAGATATGCAAATCATACCACTTAGGCAAGATGACTGAAAAGCCTCGGTTTCAGTAAAATGGAACAAGATAGCAACTTATTGGAAGCAACACATTTTCATGTGTGCAGTCCAATGAGTGCTGAGGCATGCAGTGAATATCGTTATGTTCTTACTTCACAGATGATTCGAGTAGATGTTGAGAATATTTACTTGATGAAACACAAGTCTGAATTATTGAATGGTTCAAATAATTTCAGAGTGAAGTAGAAGATCATTGTAACAAGAGGATAAAATGTCTGTGATATGATCATAGAGATGAATATCTGAATTACGAGTTTGGCACAGAATTAAGACATTGTGGAAATAGTTTCACAACTAATACAGCCTGGAACACCATAGTGTGATGATGTGTCCGAACATCATAACTGCACCCTATTGGATATGATGCATACCATGATGTCTCTTATCGAATTACCACTGTCATTCATGGGTTAGGCATTAGAAACAACCACATTCACTTTAAATAGGGCACCACGTAATTCCGTTGAGACGACACCGTTTGAATTATGGTTTAGAGAAACCTAAGTTGTCGTTTCTTAAAGGTTTGGGGCTGCGATGCTTATGTGAAAAAGTTTCAGGATTGATAAGCTCGAACCCAAAGCGAATAAAATGCATCTTCATAGGACACCCAAAACAGTTGGGTATACCTCCTGTCTCAGATCCGAAAGCAATAAGGGATTGTTTCGAGAATCAGGTCCTTTCTCGAGGAAAAGTTTCTCTCGAAAGAATTGAGTGGGAGGATGGTGGAAACTTGATGAGGTTATTGAACCGTCTCTTCAACTAGTGTGTGGCAGGGCACAAGAAGTTGTTCCTGTGGCACCTACACCAATTGAAGTGGAAGCTTATGATAGTGATCATGAAGCTTCGGATCAAGTCACTACCGAACCTCGTAGGACGACAAGGACACGTACTACTTCGGAGTGGTAAGGTGATCCTGTCTTGAAGGTCATGTTGCTAGACAACAATGAACCTACGAGCTATGGAGAAGCGATGGTGGGCCCGAATTCCGACAAATGGTTAGAAGCCATGAAATCCGAGATAGTATCCATATATCAGAACAAAGCATGGACTTTGATGGACTTGCCCGATGATCGACAATCCATTGAGATAAATGGATCTTTAAGAAGAAGACGGACGTGGATGGTAATGTCACCATCTATGAAGCTCGACTTGTGGCGAAGTGTTTTTCCGACAAGTTCAAGGAGTTGACTACGATGAGATTTTCTCACTCGTAGCGATGCTTAAAGTCCGTCGGATTCAGGTTAGCATTAGCTGTATTTATGAAATCTGGCAGATGGATATCAAAACGAGTTTCCTTACCAGTTTTCGTGAGGAAAGATTGTAGGTAATACAATCAGAAAGTTTTTGTCGATCCTAAGGATGCTAAAAGGTATGCTAGCTCCAGCGATCCTTCTAAGGACTGGAGTGAGCATCTCGGAGTTGGAATGTATGCTTTGATGATGATCAAAGATTTTGGGTTTGTACAAAGTTTATGAGAAACTTGTATTTCCAAAGAAGTGAGTGGGAGCACTATAGAATTTCTGATGAGTATATGTTGATCAGAAATGATGTAGAATTTCTAGAAAGCATATAGGGTTATTTGAAAGGTGTTTTTCAATAGAAAACCTGGATTAAGCTACTTGAACATTGAGCATCGAGATCTATAAGGATAGATCAAAATGCTTAATAATACTTTCAAAATGAGCATATACCTTGACATGATCTTGAAGGTGTTCAAGATGGATCAGTCAAAGAAGAAGTTCTTGCCTGAGTTGTAAGGTACGAAGTTAAGACTTAAAGCTCGACCATGGCAGAATAGAGAGAAAGGACGAAGGTCGTCTCCTATGCTTAAGACATAGGCTCTACAGTATGCTATGCTGTGTACCGCACCTGAAGTGTGCCTTGCCATGAGTTAGTCAAGGGGTACAAGATGATCCAAGAATGGATCACAGACAGCGGTCAAAGTTATCCTTAGTAACTAGTGGACTAAGGAATTTTCTCGATTATGGAGGTGATAAAAGAGTTCGTCGTAAAGGGTTACGTCGATGCAAGCTTAACACCTATCCGGATAGCTCTGAGTAGAGATCCCGGATACGTATAATGGAGCAACAATTTAGAATAGCTCCAAGTAGAACAGTTATTTGGAATAGCTCCAAATAGAACGTGGGAGCTACATCTAGGAGATGACATAGAGATTTGTAAAGCACACACGGATCTGAAAGGTTCAGACCCGTTGACTAAAACCTCTCTCACAAGCAGAACATGACCAAACCCCAGATCTCATTGAGTCTTGATCACATGATGATGTGAACTAGTTTAGTGACACTAGTAAACTCTTTGGATGTTGGTCACATGGTGATGTGACCTGTCAGTGTTAATCACATGGTGATGTGAACTAGATTATTGACTCTAGTGCAAGTGGGAGACTGTTGGAAATATGCCCTAGAGGCAATAATAAAAGTGTTATTATTATATTTCTTTGTTCATGATAATTGTCTTTTATTCATGCTATAACTGTATTATCCGGAAATCGTAATACACGTGTGAATACATAGACCACAATATGTCCCTAGTGAGCCTCTAGTTGACTAGCTCGTTGTGATCACTAGATAGTCATGGTTTCCTGGCTATGGACATTGGATGTCGTTGATAACGGGATCACATCATTAGGAGAATGATGTGATGGACAAGACCCAATCCTAAGACTAGCACAAAAGATCGTGTAGTTCATTTGCTAGAGCTTTGCCAATGTCAAGTATCTCTTCCTTCGACCATGAGAGCGTGTAACTCCTGGATACCGTAGGAGTGCTTTCGGTGTATCAAACGTCACAACGTAACTGGGTGACTATAAAGGTGCACTACAGGCATCTCCGAAAGTATCTATTGTTTTATGCGGATCGAGACTGGGATTTGTCACTCCGTGTAAACGGAGAGGTATCTCTGGGCCCACTCGGTAGGACATCATCATAATGTGCACAATGTGACCAAGGGGTTGATCACGGGATGATGTGTTACGGAACGAGTAAAGAGACTTGCCAGTAACGAGATTGAACAAGGTATCGGTATACCGACGATCGAATCTCGGGCAAGTAAAATACCGCTAGACAAAGGGAATTGTATACGGGATCGATTGAGTCCTTGACATCGTGGTTCATCCGATGAGATCATCGTGGAACATGTGGGAGCCAACATGGGTATCCAGATCCCGCTGTTGGTTATTGACCGGAGAACGTCTCGGTCATGTCTGCATGTCTCCCGAACCCGTAGGGTCTACACACTTAAGGTTCGATGACGCTAGGGTTACAAAGGAAGCTTGTATGTGGTTACCGAATGTTGTTCGGAGTCCCGGATGAGATCCCGGACGTCACGAGGAGTTCCAGAATGGTCCGGAGGTAAAGATTTATATATAGGAAGTCCTGTTTCGGCCATCGGGACAAGTTTCGGGGTCATCGGTATTGTACCGGGACCATCGAAAGGGTCCTCGGGGCCCACCGGGTGGGGCCACCTGCCCCGGGGGGGCACATGGGCTGTAGGGGGTGCGCCTTGGCCTACATGGGCCAAGGGCACCAGCCCCAAGAGGCCCATGCGCTTAGGGAACCCTAGCGGGAAGAGTCCTCAAGGGGGAAGGCACCTCCGAGGTGCCTTGGGGAGGATGGACTCCTCCCCCCCTCTTGGCCGCACCCCTTTCTTGGAGTAAGGGGCAAGGCTGCGCCTCCCCCCTCTCCCTTGCCCCTATATATAGTGGAGGGGAGGGAGGGCATCTACACCTGAGCCCTTGGCGCCTCCCTCCCTCCCGTGACACCTCCTCCTCTCCCGTAGGTGCTTGGCGAAGCCCTGCAGGATTGCCACGCTCCTCCATCACCACCACGCCGTTGTGCTGCTGCTGGATGGAGTCTTCCTCAACCTCTCCCTCTCTCCTTGCTGGATCAAGGCGTGGGAGACGTCACCGGGCTGTACGTGTGTTGAACGCGGAGGTGCCGTCCGTTCGGCACTAGGATCATCGGTGATCTGAATCACGACGAGTACGACTCCATCAACCCCGTTCACTTGAACGCTTCTGCTTAGCGATCTACAAGGGTATGTAGATGCACTCTCCTTCCCCTCGTTGATGGTTTCTCCATAGATAGATCTTGGTGACACGTAGGAAAATTTTGAATTTCTGCTACGTTCCCCAACACTACTACGGCCTGGATTTCCATGATCTGGCGCCGAACTTCATCCTCAACATCTCGGCGTTTATCGTCATGTGCGAGGCCTTCCTCTGCATCCAGCCCCACTTCGGCTTGTGGCTCAAGACCTTCAATGTTAAGCCGAAGGTAGTGAAGGGCACTCAAGCGGAGTGCGGAGGCGCCATGTTGGGCAAGATGCCCAACGTCCTTTGGTTCGAAGGGGCCTTCGTGGAAGGTCCTTATGAAGGGTAATAGCAATTGGGGTGGTTCTATATCACCGAGCCGCGCGACCCTAAGTGGGCGGCGGCCCCCGAGTTCAGATCTGGTATCCCCACGCAGCTCACCTCCTGGAAAGAGAAGGGCTTGCTGTGGGGCAGTTCGGAGGAGGTGACGGGACTCCAAGCCTGTATCCAGAAGCTAGTGAAGAAGCTCAGGCTGGTTAACGTGGTCCAAGTCATGCTCGTCCGCCAGATTCTCCCATGCCAAGAGCGGGCATTCAATCTGTGGGAGTTCAATCCGGAACAGCACCAGGCGCTGAGCGGGCTCTTCGACACGACGTACGAAGGCGCCTGGAGGGTGCTGTTTAAGGGCGCCGAAGCCCCCGCATCCGCGACTGAAGATCGCGGATTTCACTCGCAGCGCCAAGCCGACGAGGTAAGTGATTCTACCCCTTTACGGGACACTTGCTTTTCATAGTTTGACTCTATGCGGGTTTAATTTCCCCTTTTCCTTTGACAGGACTGGATGAGGAAGGCGGAGCAGATTATCTGCCCGGCTCCTATGCCAGAAAACCCAGTAGACGCCCGTCTAGCGAGGCTGCTGGTTCCGGCACCGCACGTGGTGCCGGAGAAGAAGGCCAAGAAGGAGGCCACGGGTGCTCGAAAGAGTTCCCATTTTCAGGTGTCCGACGACTCCGGGGCGGACTCCTCCCCCGAAAACGAGGAGGAGAAAGAGGACTCTCTCCCAGAGGGGGAGAGAGGAAGAGGAGGGCTTCCCCAACAGGGGAGGCCGAAGGGTCCAAGAGGGGAAGGACTATTCCCCCGGACAGCTCCGCCAACATCAACGTTGGCGAGGAAGAATGGCCTTCAAGGGCCAGGCCTCCGGCGAGATCGTAAGTATCCAGATTCCTGAATGAGTTATAATTTCTTTTTCTGCGTCACATAGTGTCATTCTGATGCCGCATGCTGCCTGTAGTCCGGCCAATGATGATCTCCCCGCTTCATCGAGCGGGTCGTTGGCTCCGTCGGAGGTAGACTCCATCCCGACCGCCTCCACCCCTCGCGACACCGAGGACGCCGAGGTGGGATCCCAAGAAGGGACCCCTCAGGGGGAGGCTCCGGAGGCGCCACAAGGCGGCCTCCCGGACTTTGTGCCGGACTCCATATCAGAACCCGCAGTGGTTCCGGAGTCCGGCCGGCGGCCCCTTCGCACGAAGGGCAAGACCGTGACGCCGGCGGCTTCCGTCCAACCGGAGGCGCCGGACAATTTGTTGGAGGCGCTCCAGAGCGCTTCCATCGAGGAAGAACACCGCACTATTATGAGTGCGGTGATTTAGAAGGTACAGCTCGCCAAGAGCGGGCTGACCGAAGCCTGCAGTAGCCTTCTATCAGGCTTTGAGGTAAGAAGTTAAAAATATGCAATGTAATACCGCATAGACAGTAGCCCCTGATGCTCGGTTCGGTGTTCGGAAAGAAAAGCCGGACTGAGGATCTGAAAAAAAAGATATACGCAGGGTTGCTAAAAAATTATGTCAATATGGGTTGCAGGCTGCGCTGCTGACCTCTGCCGCACTGACTGCGGAGGTCGGTGCTTTGAAGCAGGAGCTCGAGCGGTCCGAGCAAGAGCTCGGCCGCGCCAAGAAGCAGCTCCAGGACAAAGAAGGTGAGTAACACCACTTTGAACTTGTACCTTACAGAAAAGGATTTAGGTTGCAATAAAAAATAACAAGGATAACATGGGTACTGCAGGGGCCACGAACGAGGTGGCGACCCTGAAGGAGGCCGTGTCTGCGGCCGAACGCAATGCGGCCGCGGAACGAGCAGAGCGAGAAAAGCAGGAGGCGCGGGTGGCGGTGGTTCGGCAAGAGCTCCAGGCTCTCATGGAAAAGCATGAGAGTTTGGAGCGTGACTCAAAGACTCGAGAGTCCGAGCTTGCCTCGGCTCTCGAAAGTGCCAAGACTGCCAAGGCCGATGCCCATAAGTCCCTTCAGGAGATTGAGTTGGTGAGGAAGATAGCGGCGGGTAAGGCATTTTTCATGCAAAGCAAGCATGTGAATGTAAATTACGTGTTACTTACCCGAATTTGGAGCTCTCCAGGGGCGTTTGCAGATCTGCCTCGCAGCGTGTCTGATGCCGCCGCATTCTACCGAGCCAAGGAGGGGAGCTCAACAGAGAAGGTCTTCTGGTCTCAGTATGCTGAGGCCGGCCATCCGGTGCCCCCTAGCGACCAGCTGAAGCAGCTGGCCGAGCTCCACAAGGTGGCCGAGCAGGCCATGAAGGGCCTCATAGTCCGGCTGTGGCCTGGAGAGGCCATGCCTGGGAGCTACTTCAGCCTCGTGCGACGGTTGGTGGATGCGTGCCCCTGGTTGGAGGTTATCAAGCGCTCCGCCTGTATTAAAGGTGCTCGTCGGGCCCTTGCCCGCGCAAAGGTGCATTGGGGCAAGCTGGATGCGGAGAAGCTAATCACTGACGCGCCACCAGCGGGCAAGGAATATCGTACGCCCGAAATGTACTATAAGACTGTCCTGAAGGGTGCCCGCAAGATTGCGGATGAGTGCCCCAGGGATGTAATTATTGAGTAAATTCGCAATGTGTTATCCTGTGCGCTGAAAACTTTGTTCATATGCGCTAAGCAACGCTTGTTAATTTAAAATATTACCTTCTGTGCGGCCGTTTATTAAATCTGAGAGATGGCAAGTCGTCGGCTTCAGCCCCCATGCCACGAGTGCTGGGGTGTTCGGGATAAACTTGAGCACTCTTGTTCCCATTTTTGGGTCCATCTAGGGAGGCGCTCAACACAACGAACAAGGCAACCGGACTTATAGTGCTTGAACACTCTCACTTAGCCATAGAATTCTATAATTTTAAATTTCGGCGAAGCCCCTAGTATTCGGAAGACCGAATTAGGGGCGCTATCCACGCCTTCGTCGGACATTATCCGGAACTTCGCTCGAAGCGGCGTAGGTCTTTAAGGACCCGAAAGGACCTCTCGAACAGCGACCAGTCTCTCGCCTTATCATGACAGTCAGTTTTAGCTTTCTCCACTGAGGCGTTAACCCGGCTCAACCGGGGCGCAATCGCAGTGGTTCTCCCAGTGCTACCTTAGCCGATAGAACGGAACGTAAGGTGCCAAACATGGGAGCCGGGCAAACCCAACTATTGACCCAAGACATGATTCGGAGCCGATTCATATAATGCTATAAGTTCGGGGTGCCGCACTTGTGAAAGTGTTCGGACTTTATCACACCATAATGCGGGGAACATAAGCCCCTGGTGTATTTGGCCGTACCAAAATGTACGGATGCAACATGTCGTAAATGAACATATATATATATATATAAGGTAATGCAATTATGGGCAAAAAGTGCTGCATTTTATTCGAGAAGATCTGTTATGAGTACGGAATGATACAAATAGTGCGGAAAGCAAGGGATTGGACGAATTAAAGGCGTCTCCCTCCAGGGGTAGGCCGCGGAATGGTGTATTTAACAAATTTAATGCTCGTAATGGAGACCACCTGAGTGTTCGTCGCGGCCTTTGTCCCTCCCTGGCTGTTGCATCATGAGTTCGGCAGGTTCGCCGCCGGACAGAGTTCTGTATAAAAAAGAGAAAATAAAAGATAAAAAGAGCGACACACTTGGGAGCCCCTGGTGTGGTCGAACCGCACTCTGGGTCTGTTGTGGTTGTGCCTCTCCCCCTATGCCCATGGTATCTCCAGGGCGTAATTATGTACGCGGAGAGTTTGTCTTACAATTGAGCGAGGGCTGGGGTTGAGGCCGCATTGCTACGCGTGCTCGGAACGTGCCAGGTGGTCTTGGTTGATGTTGCTCCGGGCGCGTTTGGCCGTGTCCGGTCGTTTAACGGCCGGACTCGAAAATTGCCTTAAAAGGCTGCTCTGTACTTCTGCCGCGAGAGCCGCTGTATGTTCCTCCGTTCGGAGGGAGCGTTCCGTGTTTCCATTGACCGTGATGACTCCACGAGGGCCTGGCATCTTGAGCTTAAGGTATGCATAATGCGGCACCGCGTTGAATTTTGCGAACGCGGTTCGTCCGAGCAGAGCGTGATAGCCACTGCGGAACGGGACTATGTCGAAGATTAACTCCTCGCTTCGGAAATTATCCGGGGATCCGAAGACCACTTCCAGTGTAACTGAGCCTGTACAACTGGCCTCGACACCTGGTATGACGCCTTTGAAGGTTGTCTTTGTAGGTTTAATCCTTGAAGGGTCTATGCCCATCTTGCGCACTGTATCCTGATAAAGCAGGTTCAGGCTACTGCCGCCGTCCATCAGGACTCTCGTGAGGTGAAATCCATCGACGATTGGGTCTAAAACCAATGCGGCGAATCCGCCATGGCGGATACTGGTCGGATGGTCTCTTCGATCGAAAGTGATCGGGCAAGAGGACCATGGGTTGAATTTTGGGGCGACTGGCTCCATCGCGTATACGTCCCTTAGTGCACGCTTCCGCTCCCTCTTGGGAATATGCGTTGCGTATATCATGTTTACCGTCCGAACTTGAGGGGGGAATCCCTTTTGTCCTCTGTTGTTCGGCGGCCGGGTCTCTTCCTCGTCATCGCTGTGTAGCCCCTTGTCACTGTTTTCGGCGATTAATTTGCCTGCCTGCTTGAATACCCAACAATCTCTGTTGGTGTGGTTAGCTGGCTTTTCGGGGGTTCCATGTATTTGACAGGAGCGGTCGAGTATTCGGTCCAAATGGGACGGGCCCGGAGTGGTTCTTTTGAATGGCTTCTTCCGTTGACCGGGCTTGGAGCCTCGGAATCCGGCGTTGACTGCCGTATCCTCATTGCTGTCGCCGTTAATGCGGCGTTTGTTTTTGTTTCGACGCAACCTGCCATTGCGGTCCTTGGTATCCGGACTGCCAGCGTTTTTGCTGAGGTTGTTGCTGCGAGCTAGCCAGCTATCCTCTCCCGCACAGAAGCGGGTCATGAGTGATGTGAGGGCTGCCATGGATTTCGGCTTCTCCTGTCCTAGGTGCCGGGCCAGCCACTCGTCGCGGATGTTATGTTTGAAGGCAGCGAGGGCCTCTGCATCCGGACAGTCGACGATTTGATTTTTCTTTGTTAAGAACCGTGTCCAGAATTGCCTGGCCGATTCGTCTGGCTGCTGGATTATGTGGCTTAGGTCATCTGCGTCCGGTGGTCGCACATACGTGCCCTGGAAGTTGTCGAGGAATGCGGCTTCCAGGTCTTCCCAGCATCCAATTGACTCTGCGGGCAGGCTGTTAAGCCAATGCCGAGCTGGTCCTTTAAGCTTGAGCGGGAGATATTTGATGGCGTGAAGATCGTCGCCGCGGGCCATATGTATATGGAGGAGATAATCCTCAATCCAAACCGCGGGGTCTGTTGTGCCATCGTAGGATTCGATATTAACGGGTTTAAACCCTTCAGGGATTTGATGATCCATTACTTCGTCAGTGAAGCATAGTGGGTGTGCGGCGCCTCTGTATTGAGCAATATCGCGACGTAGCTCGAGAGAGCGTTGTCTGCTGTGTTCGGCCCGGCCGGAGTAGTTGTATCCGGCGCGACGGTATTCGTCGTGGGTCTTGGGGCGCCCACGTGATCCATAGATAGATCTGGATTGTCTTGCCTTGTCCTCCAATATATCTCGCAAGTCCGGCGCGTTCCCCCGTGGCTTCATGCTTTTTGAGCGATGCCGGGGTACGGTTTTGGTGGAGGGCTTGCATGCCTCTCTGTCGCGGCCACGAGGTGGTCGGTCTGCCGTATTGTGCGCTGGTGATGCAGGTTTGTACGCTTCCTCCTCTAGTCGGGGGAGCAACTTGCGTTTTGGGTAACTTTTGGAGGGGCGTTCGAGTTCATACTCTTCGGCCGCGAGGACCTCGGTCCATCTGTCGGCCAGTAGGTCTTGATCAGCTTGAAGCTGTTGCTGCTTTTTCTTTAGGCTGTTTGCCGTGGCCATTAGCCTGCGTCTGAAACGCTCTTGTTCGACGGGATCCTCAGGCACGACGAATTCGTCGTCGTCGAGGCTTGCCTCGTCTCCGGAGGGAGGTAAGTAATTATCATCCTCGACCTCTTCGTCTGCCGCCCTCTCGTGAGGGCTTGCTTCTGCCTCCTCCTGCGCTGGATCGTGCTGGAGGGGGTTGTCTTCGGCACTTTCCGGGGTGTTATTATCTCCTGTGCCGGAATCTCCATTCTTGCTGTGGCGGGATTTAGAGCGGCGCCGCTGACGTCGGCGCTTGGGCTGTTTCTTTAAGGAATCGGCCTCCGTTGCTTCTTCGCCGTCCCCATCTTTTGGGGTGTCCACCATGTATATGTCGTATGACGAGGTGGTCTTCCAGTGTCCTGTAGGCACTGGTTCTTGATAGTCTCCGGCATCGTCGTCCATACCGTCGATGTCTTCGGAGTCGTAGTCGAGTACGTCGGTTAGATCGTCGACGGTGGCTACGAAGTGGGTGGTGGGTGGGCTCTGAATTTCTTCGTCGTCCGCGTCCCAACCATCCTGGCCGTAGTTCGGCCAGGGCTCTCCGGATAGCGAGAGATGCTTCAGCGAATTTAAGATATCGCCGAAGGGTGAGTGCTGAAAGATGTCCGCAGCGGTGAATTCCATGATCGGCGCCCAATCGGATTCGACTGGCAGGGGCGCAGGAGGTTCGGAGTCCGGCAGAGAGTCCGGCACCTCGGAGTCATGAGCTTTATGCGGGACAAGGTAAGTGTTCGGCTCCATCGCCGTAGAAGTTGCAGCTCCCGAGGCGGTGTCCAGCCATCCGTCCTCGATCTGAGCGATCGGCTCCGGACTATGGGTCGGAGCGGATTCGTGTGCGGCCTCCAAGGTGCTGTCCGGCGGCAGAGTTAGGTCGTGCCCATCGTGACAGCGCGGCACGCTCGGCTGTGGCTCAGATCCATCGAAGATCAAGTCCCCGCGGATATCGGCCGTGAAGTTTAGGCTTCCAAACCTGACCTGACGGCCAGGGGCGTAGCTTTCGATCTGCTCCAGATGGCCAAGTGAGTTGGCCCGCAGTGCGAAGCCGCCGAATACGAAGATCTGTCCGGGGAGAAAAGTCTCACCCAGGACTGCGTCGTTGTCGATTGAAGAGGCCATCAAGCCTATCGGTGACGACACAGAGGAACTCTCAATGAAAGCACCAATGTCGGTGTCAAAACCGGCGGATCTCGGGTAGGGGGTCCCGAACTGTGCGTCTAGGCGGATGGTAACAGGAGACAAGGGACACGATGTTTTACCCAGGTTCGGGCCCTCTTGATGGAGGTAAAACCCTACGTCCTGCTTGATTGATATTGATATTGTGGATGTTTACAAGAGTGGATCTACCACGAGATCAAGGAGGCTAAACCCTAGAAGCTAGCCTATGGTATGATTGTAAGGGTTGTTGTTACGTCCTACGTACTAGAGCCATCCGGTTTATATAGACACCGTAGAGGGCTAGGGTTACATAGAGTCGGTTACAATGGTAGGAGATCTACATATCCGTATCGCCAAGCTTGCCTTCCACGCCAAGGAAAGTCCCATCCGGACACGGGGCGAAGTCTTCAATCTTGTATCTTCATAGTCTTGGAGTCCGGTCGATGATGATAGTCCGGCCGATGACAGTTCGGCTGATGATGGTAGTCCGGCTATCCGGACACCCCCTAATCCAGGACTCCCTCACTAACCACAACATTAAACATATGGATCCATATCAGCCCCTAACAAAGCAATGCATAAACTAGGGTTTAAGCTTCTGTCACTCTAGCAACCCATCATCTACTTATTACTTCCCCATGCCTTCCTCTAGGCCCAAATAATGGTGAAGTGTTATTTAGTAGACGTTCACATAACACCACTGGAGGAAAAGGCAACATACATCTCATCAAAATATCGAACGAATACCAAATTCACATGACTACTAATAGCAAGACTTCACCCATGTCCTCAGGAACAAATGTAACTACTCACAAAGCATATTCATGTTCATAATCAGAGGGGTAATAATATGCATAAAGGATCTGAACATATGATTTTCCACCAAGTAAACCAATTAGCATCAACTACAAGAGGAGTAATCAACACTACTAGCAACCCACAGGTACAAGGAGTAATCAACACTACTAGCATCCCACTTATGATTAACCCCTATTGCAAGCGCCCTATAGGGGGGGTTGTCTCTTGGACAGGGTGTGGGCCCCCTGGTGTATTTCTTTCACTCAGAAATTCTTATTAATTCCAAAAAGTTGTTTTGTGGAGTTTCGGGACTTTTGGAGCTGTGCAGAATAGGTTTCCTAGTTTGCTCCTTTTCCAGCCAGAATTTCAGCTGCCGGCATTTCCCCTCTTCATGGTAAACCTTGTAAAATAAGAGAGAATAGCCATAAGTAATGAGATATAATGTGTAATAACAGCCCATAATGCAATAAATATTGATATAAAAGCATGATGCAAAATGGACGTATCACTATGCTTATTTTACCTTCCTATGCTAATTGATTATTGTTCCCATAAGTTGTTTGCTCATAACCCTTATGCATAGGAAGTATGTTAGGCTTAAATTTGCTAGTCATATTCTTCATGATGCTCTCTTTATGTTTCAATTCTTATCTTTTATGTGAGCATCATTGCCATCATCATGCCTAGCTAAAAAGGCATTAAAGAAAAGCGCTTGTTGGGAGACAACCCAATATTT
Source organism: Triticum aestivum (assembly GCF_018294505.1). Lineage (NCBI taxonomy): Eukaryota > Viridiplantae > Streptophyta > Magnoliopsida > Poales > Poaceae > Triticum > Triticum aestivum. The sequence goes on along the minus strand of NC_057795.1, from coordinate 499,380,825 downwards.
ATCCTTACTGTTTTTGTGTGTCCACATGATTATTCCACTGTAGTAATCATGTTTTATATCTTTTGTTTCAATAAAGTGCCAAGTAGAACCTTTGGGAAGACTTGGGTGAAGTTTATGTGATCTTGCTGTAAAAAACAGAAACTTTTGTGCTCACGAGATTAGCTGCCATTTTTTTGCTGGAAAGTGATTTTATGTTGAATCTTTTTGAAGATGATTAATAGACAAATTTCTCAGGTCCACCAATTTATTTCATATTTTTTGGGGTTCCATAAGTATACGTTTGATACAGATTACTACAGACTGTTCTGTTTTTGACAGATTCTGTTTTCATTGTGTTGTTTGCTTATTTTGATGAATCTATGGCTAGTATGTAAGTGTATAAACCATAGAGAAGTTGAAATACAGTAGGTTTAACACAAATATAAATAAATAATTAGTTCATTACAGTACCTTAAAGTGGTGGTTTGTCTTCTTATACTAACGGAGCTTACGAGTTTTGTCTTGAGTTTTGTGTGGTTGAAGTTTTCAAGTTTTGGGTAAAGATTCGATGGACTATGGAATAAGGAGTGGCAAGAGCCTAACTTGGGGATGCCCAAGGCACCCCAAGGTAATATTCAAGGACAACCAAGCAACTAAGCTTGGGGATGCCCCGGAAGGCATCCCCTCTTTCGTCTTCGTTCATCCGTAACTTTACTTGGAGCTATAGTTTTATTCACCACATGATATGTGTTTTGCTTGGAGCGTCATTTTATTTTGTTAGTTTTTGCTTCCTGTTATTTAGAATAATGTTTTTCATCTATATTTTCAATAAAAATGTCAAGGATAGCCTTTACCATGCTTATTTTGCATGTATACATGTTGCTGTTTGAAAACAGAATGTTTACCGCTGTTGCAAAAATTCCCTAGAAAAGTCAGAGAGTGATATAATGTTGAATATTTTTGCATAATGAGCTCTGATAAATATTTTACAGCATAGTATTTTTCTCATAATTTTTGGAGTTAAGGAAGTATGATGAATCTTGCATTCTTTACAGACTATACTGTTTTGGCAGATTGCTGTTATGTTTGCATTGTTTGCTTATGTTTGCTTGTTTAATGATTCTATTTGAGGATGGGAGTATTAAATATGCAGAGACATTTAGTATGCAATGTTTGATAATAATGTTAGTAATTTGTTACAGTAGAGAATGATATGGTTTTGCATTGTTTTATACTAACTTATCTCACGAGTTCTTGTTGAGTTTGGTGTGGATGAAGCTTTTGATAAAAAGAGAAACCATCATATGAGAGGAATTAAGGAGACACAAAAGTTCAAGCTTGGGGATGCCCAAGGCACCCCAAAATAATATTCCAAGAAGTCTCAAGCATCTAAGCTTGGGGATGCCCGGTAGGCATCCCACCTTTCTTCTTCAACAACTATCAGTTAGTATCGGTTGAACCTAAGTTTTTGCTTCTTCACATGAGTTGTGCTATCCTTGAAATGTCATTTTGTTTTGCTTTGCTTGCTGTTTGAATACAATACCAAGATCTGAAATTCTTAAATGAGAGAGAGTCTTCACATAGTTGCATAATTATTTAGCTACTCATTGATCTTCACTTATATTTTTTTGGAGTAGTTTTTCATTTACTCGTGTGCTTCACTTATATCCTATGAGTAATTGGTTGAATGAGTTGAATGTCATAAATCTGAAATTATATATGTCTCATTTGCTTATCCCATGGGTAGAAATGACTTCACATCTAGGAAGTAGAGGTTGTAAATTTATTGACAGATAGCAAGCATTGTATTAGTCATTTGAACAATTCATGAAAGAATATTGAAGGAAGAGAGATTTCACATATAAATATATTATCATGGACATCTTTTATAATTGTGAGCACTCATTAAGTATGACATGCTAAAGAGTTGATGTTGGACAAGGAAGACAACGTAATGGGTTATGTTTTCTCGCATCTGAGTTAAAGTATATTGTCATGGATCATTCAAACATGTTGAGCTTGACTTTCCCCCTCATGCTAGCCAAAATTCCTAGCACCAAGTAGAGATACTACATGTGCTTCCAAATACCCTTAAACCCAGTTTTGCCATGAGAGTCCACCATACCTACCTATGGATTGAGTAAGATCCTTCAAGTAAGTTGTCATCGGTGCAAGCAATAAAATTGCTCTCTAAATATGCATGACTTATTAGTGCGGAGAAAATAAGCTTTGTACGATCTTTCTATGGAAGCAATAAAAGCGACGGATTGCATAACAAAGGTCCATATACAAGGGGCAATATAAAGTGACGTTCTTTCGCATTAAGATTTTGTGTATCCAACGCTAAAAGCGCATGGCAACCTCTGCTTCCCTCTACGAAGGGCCTATCTTTTACTTTATGTCTTTTACTTTATGCAAGAGTCAAGGTGATCTTCACCTTTCCCTTTTTCATTTTATCCTTTGGCAAGTACTTTGTGTTGGGGTGATCCTGATATATATATATATATCCAATTGGATGTACGTTAGCATGAACTATTATTGTTGACATCACCCAAAGGTGAATACATTTGGAGGCAACATTATAAGCCCCTATCTTTCTCTGTGTTTGATTAAAACCCCATAACCATTAGTATTGCGTGAGTGTTAGCAATTGTAGAAGACTATATGATAGTTGAGTATGTGAAGTTTGCTAAATCAAAGCTCTGACATAGACCCATCCTGAAAATAAGATGAATTGTAATTGTTTGATGACTAAGAATGAAGTTTGCTAGTTTTCAAGAAAGTTTATGGTCTGTGCTTTAACATGTGAATTGCTTGTTACTTGATTATGAAAAGTTTTATGAGATGAACTACTGTTATGACATATAATGATGCTAGAAAAGGTGATTGAAATTATCATTGATCAAACTTGTGCACCTGCTAGCATTCACACTTCATAAATTCTTTCTTTTATCATTTACCTACTCGAGGACAAGCAGGAATTAAGCTTGGGGATGCTGATATGTCTCCAACGTATCTATAATTTATGAATCATTCATACTATTTTATTATCTGTTTCAATGATTACGGGCTTTATTATACACTTTTATATTACTTTTTGGACTAACCTATTAACCGGAGGCCCATCCCATATTGCTGTTTTATTGCTTGTTTCAGTATTTCGAAGAAAAGGAATATCAAACGGAGTCCAAACGGAATGAAACCTTTGGCAGCGTGATTTTTAGAAAGATTATGATCCAGGAGACTTGGAGTGCAAACCGGGGGATCATCAAGGAGGCCACGAGATAGGGGGGCGCACCCTACCCTCTCGTGGGCCCCTTGAGGCTCCCTCGACTGACTTCTTTCGCCTATATAAGCCTACGTACCCTAAAAACATCGAATATCAAGATAGCTCGGGAGTTCCGCCGTAAGCCTCTGTAGCCACTAAAAACCTCTCGGGAGCCCGTTCCGGCACCCTGCCGGAGGGGGATCCCATCACCGGTGGCCATCTTCATTATCCCAGCGCTCTCCATGACAAGGAGGGAGTAGTTTACCCTCGAGGCTGAGGGTATGTACCAGTAGCTATGTGTTTGATCTGTCTCTCTCATGTTCTCTCTCGCGTTCCCTCGATGGCACGATCTTGATGTATCCCAAGCTTTTCTATTGTAGTTGGATCTTATGATGTTTCTCCCCCCTCTACTCTCTTGAAATGGATTGAGTTTTCCCCTTTGAAGTTATCTTATCGGATTGAGTCTTTTATGATTTGAGAACACTTGATGTATGTCTTGCCGTGATTACCTGTGGTGACAATGGGATATCATGTGCCACTTGATGTATGTTTTGGTGACCAACTTGCGGGTTCCGCCCATGAACCTATGCATAGGGATTGGCACGCGTTTTCGTCTTGACTCTCTGATAGAAACTTTGGGGCAGTCTTTGAAGTACTTTGTGTTGGTTGAATAGATGAATCCGAGATTGTGTGATGCATATCATATAATCATGCCCACAGATACTTGAGGTGACAATGGAGTATCTAGGTGACATTAGGGTTTATGTTGATTTGTGTCTTAAGGTGTTATTCTAGTATGAACTCTATGATAGATTGAGCGGAAAGAATAACTTCATGTTATTTTACTACGAACTCTTGAATAGATAGAACAGAAAGGATAACTTTGAGGTGGTTTCGTACCCTACCATAATCTCTTCGTTTGTTCTCCGCTATTAGTGGCTTTGGAGTGACTCTTTGTTGCATGTTGAGGGATTGTTATATGATCTATCTATGTTATTGTTGTTTAGAGAACTCGCACTAGTGAAAGTATGAACCTTAGGCCTTGTTTCCTATCATTGCAATACCGTTTACGCTCACTTTTATCATTAGTTACCTTGCTGTTTTTATAATTTCAGATTACAAATACCTATATCTACCATCCATATTGCACTTGTATCACCATCTCTTTGCCGAACTAGTGCACCTATACAATTTACCATTGTATTGGGTGTGTTGGGGACACAAGAGACTCTTTGTTATTTGGTTGTAGGGTTGTTTGAGAGAGACCATCTTCATCCTACGCCTCCCACGGATTGATAAACCTTAGGTCATCCACTTGAGGGAAATTTGATACTGTCCTACAAACCTGTGCACTTGCAGGCCCAACAACGTCTACAAGAAGGTTGTGTAGTAGACATCACTAGGCACTACAATCACTTGAATCAAGTGGGAGTTAATCTTCCAGATAAGATAGTGATTGACAGAGTTCTCTAGTCACTATCACCAAGCTATAAAGGCTTCATGACGAACTATAATATGCAAGGGATGGAAAATACTATTCCCGAGCTCTTTGCAATGCTCAAGGCTACGGAGGTCGAAATCAAGAAGGAGCATCAAGTGTTGATGGTTAACAAGACCACTAGTTTCAAGGAAAAGGGCAAGGGAAAGAAGGGGAACTTCAAGAAGAATGGCAAGCAAGTTGTCACTCCCGGGAAGAAACCCAAAGCTAGACCCAAGCTTGAAATTGAGTGCTTCTACTACAAAGGGACTGGTCATTGGAAGCGGAACTACCCCAAGTATTTAGTGGATAAGAAGGATGGAAAAGTTAACAAAGGTATATTTGATGTACATGTTATTGATGTGTACCGTACTAATACTCATAGTAGTGCCTGGAATTTGATACCGGTTCAGTTGCTCATATTATAAACTCGAAACAGGAGTTGCAGAATAAATGGAGACTAGTTGAGGGTGAAGTGACGATGTGTGTTGGAAGTGGTTCCAAGATTGATATGATCATCATCGCACACTCACTATACTTTCGGGATTAGTGTTGAACCTAAATAAATGTTATTTGGTGTTTGCGTTGAGCATGAACAAGACATGATTGTGTTTATTGCAATACGGTTATTCATTTAAGACAGAGAATAATTGTTATTCTATTTACATTTATAAAACCTTCTATGGTCATACACCCCATGTTAATGGTTTATTGAATCTCGGTCATAGTGATACACATATTCATAATATTGATGCCAAAACATGCAAAGTTGATAATGATAGTGCAACATATTTGTGGCACTACCATTTAGGTCATATTCGTGTAAAGTGCATGAAGAAACTCCATGCAGATGGACTTTTGGAATCACTTGATTATGAATCATTTGATACTTGTGAACCATGCCTCATGGGCAAGATGACTAAAACTCCGTTCTCCAGAACAATGGAGCGAGCCAATGACTTATTGGAAATAATACATACCGATGTATGCGGTCCGATAAGTGTTGAGCCATGAGGTGGGTATCATTATTTTTTGATCTTCACAAATGATTTGAGCAGATATGGGTATATCTACTTCATGAAACACAAGTCCGAAACATTTGAAAAGTTCAAAGAATTTCAAAGCAAAGTGGAGAATCATCATAATAAGAAAATAAAGTTTCTACGATCTGATCGCGGAGGCGAATATTTGAGTTATGAGTTTGGCCTTCATTTAAAATAGTGTGGAATAGTTTCACAACTCACGCCACCTAGAACACCACAGCGTAATAGTGTGTCCGAACATCATAACCATACTTTATTAGATATGGTGCGATCTATGATGTCTCTTACCGATTTACCACTATCGTTTTTGGGCTATGCATTAGAGACAGCTGCATTCACGTTAAATAGGGCACCGTTTAAATCCGTTGAGACGACACCATATGAACTGTGGTTTGGCAAGAAACCTAAGCTGTTGTTGCTTAAAGTTTAGGGTTGCGACACTTATGTCAAAAGGCTTCAGCCTGATAAGATCGAACCCAAATCGGAGAAGTGCGTCTTCATTGGATACCCTAAGAAAACCATTGGTAGACCTTCCATCACAGATCCGAAGGCAAGATCTTTGTTGCTAAGAATGTAACCTTTCTAGAGAAGGAGTTTCTCTCGAAAGAAGTGAGTGGGAGGAAAGTAGAACTTGATGAGGTAATTGTACCTTGTCTCAATTTGGAAAGTAGCTCATCCGAGAAATCCGTTCTCGTGATGCCTACACCAACTAGAGAGGAAGCTAATGATAATGATCATGGAACTTCAGATCAAGTTACTACAGAACCTCGTAGGTCAACCAGAGCACGATCCGCACCAGAGTGGTATGACAATCCTATTCTGGAAGTCATGTTACTTGTCCACGACGAACCTATGAAATATGAAGAAGCTATGATGAGCCCAGATTCCAACAGATGGCTTGAGGCCATGAAATCTGAGATCAATCCATATATGAGAACAAAGTGTGGACTTTGGTGGACTGCCCAATGATCGGCAAGCCATTGAGAATAAATGGATCTTCAAGAAGAAGACTGACGCTGATAGTAATGCCACTATCTACAAAGCTCAAATTGTCGCAAAAAGTTTTCGACAAAGTTCAAGGGGTTGACTACGATGAGACTCTCTCACCCTTATCGATGCTTAAAGTCTATCCGAATCATGTTAGCAATTTCCACATTTTATGATTATGAAATCTGGCAAATAGATGTCAAACCACTGCATTCCTTAATGGATATTAAAAAGGACTTGTATATGATGCAACTAGGAGGTTTTGTCGATCCCAAGGGTGCTAACAAAGTGTACGAGCTCCAACGATCCATCTATGGACTGGTGCAAGCATCTCGGAGTAGGAATATATGCTTTGATAAGGTGATCAAAGCATATGGTTTTATACAGACTTATGGTGAAGCATGTATTCACAAGAAAGTGAGTGGGAGCTCTGTAGCATTTCTAATATTATATGTGGATGGCATATTGTTGATTGGAAATGATATAGAATTTCTGGATAGCATAAAAGGATATTTGAATAAGAATATTTCAATGAAAGACCTCAGAGCAGCTACTTACATAGTGGGCATCAAGATCTATAGGGATAGATCGAGATTTAATAGGACTTTCACAAAGCACATACCTTGGCAAAGTTTTTAAGATGTTCAAAATGAACCAGTCAAAGAAAGGGTTCTTGTCTATATTGCAAGGTGTGAAGTTGAGTAAGACTCAAAGCCCGATCACGGCAGAAGATAGAGAGAGAATGAAAGTCATTCCCTATGCCTCAATCATAGGTTCTATAAAGTATGTCATGCTATGTACCAGACATGTTGTGTGCCTTGCCAATGAGTTTGGCAAGGGGGTACAATGGTGATCTAGGAGTAGATCACTAGACAACGGTCAAAATTATCCTTAGAGGACTAAGGAACTGTTTCTCGGTTATGGAGGTGATAAAGGGTTCATCGTAAAGGGTTATGATGATGCAAGCTTTAAACACTAATCTAGATGACTCTGAGTCTCAGTATGGATACATATTGAAAGTGGGAGCAATTAGCTAGAGTATCACCATGCAGAGTATTGTAGACATAGAAATATGGAAAATACATATGGATCTGAATGTGACAGACCCATTGACTAAACTTCTCTCACAAGCAAAACATGATCACACCTCAGTATTCTTTGGGTTTTAATCACATGGCGATGTGAACTAGATTATTGACTCTAGTAAACCCTTTGGGTGTTGGTCACATGGTGATGTGAACTATGGGTGTTAAGCACATGAAAATGTGAACTATTGGTGTTAAATCACATGGCGGTGTGAACTAGATTATTAACTCTAGTGCAAGTGGGAGACTGAAGGAAATATGTCCTAGAGGCAATAATAAAGTTGTTATTTTATATTTCCTTATTTCATGATAAATGTTATTATTCATGCTAGAATTGTATTAACTAGAAATTTGATACATGTGTGAATACATAGACAAAATAATGTGTCCCTAGTAAGCCTCTACTAGACTAGCTCGTTAATCAAAGATGGTTAAGTTTCCTAAACATAAACATGTGTTGTCATTTTATGAACGAGATCACATCGTTAGGAGAATGACGTGACTGACAAGACCCATTCGTTAGCTTAGCACAATGATCGTTCAGTATTACTGCTACTAGTTTCTTCATGTCAAATACATATTCCTCCGACTATGAGATTATGCAACTCTCGGATACCGTAGGAATGCCTTGTGTGCTATCAAACGTGACAACGTAACTAGGTGATTATAAAGATGCTCTACAAGTATCTCCAAAGGTGTTTGTTGGGTTGGCATAGATCGATATTAGGATTTGTCACTCCGAGTATCCGGGATGTATCTCTGGTCCCTCTCGGTAATGCACATCATAAGAAGCCTTGCAAGCAATGTGACTAATGATTTAGTTGAGGGATGATGCATTAAAGAATGATTAAAGAGACTTGCCGGTAACGAGATAGAACTAGGTGTGAAGATACCGACAATAAAATCTCGGGAAAGTAACATACTGATGACAAAAGGAATAACGTATGTTGTCATAATGGTTCGACCGATAAAGATCTTTCTAGAATATGTAGGAGCCAATATGAGCATGCAAGTTCCGCTATTGGTTATTGACCGGAGAGGTGTCTCGGTCATGTCTACATAGTTCTCGAACCCGTAGGGTCCGTACGCTTAATGTTCGATGACGATTTGTATTATATGAATTATGTGATTTGGTGACCAAATGTTGTTCGGAGTCCCGGATGAGATCGCAGACATGACGAGGAATCACAAAATGGTCGAGAGGTAAAGATTGATATAATTGATGATAGTATTCGTACACCAGAAGTGTTCCGGAATGTATCGGGTACATATCAAAGTACCGACGGGGTTACCGGAACACCCCGGGGGAAGATATGGGCCATATGGGACATAGGAGGGAGGCACACCAGCCCACAAGGGGTGGTGCGTCCCCCCAGGGAAGGAGACCGAATAGGACTAGGAGGAGGGGGCGGCGCCCCCCTCTTTCCTTCCCCCCTCTCTTCCCCTCTTTCCCTCTCCAGTAAAAGGAAAGGGGGGGGGGCAAATCCAACTAGGAGCCCAAGTAGGATTCCTCCTACTTGGGCGCTCCTAGGGCTAGCTCCCTCCCCCTCCCTCCTTTATATACGTGGGGAGGAGGTGCCTAGAACACACATCAATTGTTACTAGCCATGTGCCGCACCCCCTCCACAGTTTACGCCTCCGGTCATATTCTCGCAGTGCTTAGGCGAAGCCCTGCGCGGATCACTTCACCATCACCGTCACCACGCCGTCACCACGCTGTCGTGCTGACGGAACTCATCTACTTCCTCGACACTTTGCTGGATCAAGAGCTCGAGGGATGTCATCGCGCTGAACGTGTGTAGAACTCGGAGGTGCGATACCTCTCCAATGTATCTATAATTTTTTATCGTTCCATGCTATTATATTGTCTGTTTTGGATGTTTAATGGGATTTAATATACTCTTTTATATTATTTTTGGGATTAACCTATTAACCGAGGGCCCAGTGCCAGTTTCTGTTTTTTTTGCCTATTTTAGAGTTTTGCAGAAAAGGAATACTAAACGGAGTCCAAACGGAATGAAACCTTCAGGATGATCTTTCCTGGACCGAAAGCAATCCAGAAGACTTGGAGATGAAGTCGGAGATGCAACGAGGCGTCCACGAGGCAGGAGGGCGCGCCCGGGGGGTAGGCGCGCCCCCACCCTCGTGGCCCCCTCGTAGCTCCACCGACCTAGTTCTTTTGCCTATATATACTCTTATACCCTAAAAACATCAAGGGGAGCCACGAAACCACTTTTCCACCGCCGCAACCTTCTGTACCCGTGAGATCCCATCTTGGGGCCTTTTCCGGCGATCTGTGGGAGGGGGATTAGACCATGGAGGGCTTCTACATCAACACCATTACCTCTCTAATGAAGCATGAGTAGTTTACCACAGACCTTTGGGTCCGTAGTTATTAGCTAGATGGCTTCTTCTCTCTCTTTGATTCTCAATACGAAGTTCTCCTTGATGTTCTTGGAGATCTATTCGATATAATATTCTTTCGCAGTGTGTTAGTCGAGATCCGATGAATTGTGGATTTATGATCAAGATTATCTATGAATATGATTTGGTTCTTCTCTGAATTCTTATATGCATGATTTGATATCTTTGCAAGTCTCTTTGAATTATCGGTTTAGTTTGGCCTACTAGATTGATCTTTCTTTCCATGAGAGAAGTGCTTAGCTTTGGGTTCAATCTTGCGGTGTCCTTTCCCAGTGACAGTAGGGGAAGTAAGGCATGTATTGTATTGTTGCCATCGAGGATAAAAATATGGGGCTTTCATCATATTGCTTGAGTTAATTCCTCTACATCATGTCATCTTGCTTAATGCGTTACTCCATTCTTATGAACTTAATACTCTAGATGCATGCTGGATAGCGGTCGATGTGTGGAGTAATAGTAGTAGATGCAGGCAGGAGTCGGTCTACTTGAGACGGACATGATGCCTATGTTCATGCTCATTGCCTTAGATGTCATCATAATTATGCGCTTTTCTATCAATTGCTCGACAGTAATTTGTTCACCCACCGTAATACATGCTATCTCGAGAGAGCCACTAGTCAAACCTATGCCCCCCGGGTCTCTTTTCCAATATATTAAGTCTCTTTTCCATTATATTAAGTATCTTTTCCATATTACTGAATCTCGTGTACATCTTGCTAGTTTTCGATCTATTATTTTCCAATCTTTAATTTCCAATCTATACATCAAAAATACCAAAAATATTACTTTATTATCTCTATTAGATCTCACTTTTGCGAGTGACCATGAAGGGATTGACAACCCCTTTATCGCGTTGGTTGCAAGTTCTTGATTGTTTGTGCAGGTATTCGGTGACTTCTGCGTCGTCTCCTACTGGATTGATACCTTGGTTCTCGAAACTGAGGGAAATACTTACGCTACTTTGCTGCATCACCCTTTCCTCTTCAAGGGAAAACCAACGCAAGCTCAAGAGGTAGTAAGAAGGGTTTATGGCGCCGTTGCCGGGGAGATCTTCTTCAAGTCAAGCCATACCAAATACCCATCATAAACTCTTCTCCCTTGCATTACATTATTTGCCATTCGCCTCTCCTTTTCCTCTCCCCCACTTCTTAAATGATATTAAAAATCTTTGCCTTTTCATCGCCCCTCTTCCGTTCGTCTCTTCTCACTTGATTCTTGAGTGCTTCTGTGTTGGTGTGCCTGTTTGCTTTGATGGCTCTGCCAAAAAGCGTTGATCCTCACCTTAGGAGATTGGAAGAAATTGAAAACAACGTTAGAAGCTTTATGTCCTTGCAATTTGAGCATAATAATTTCTTCAAAAACAAGATTAAAGAACAAAAAGGTTTGATGTAATACATGAATAAAGAACTCGATGATATGTCTAAGGACTTTTATGGTTTGAAATCTCAGTTTTCTCATCTTGAAAATTTAGTAGGCCAAATTTCGGATAAACAAGCCACCTTAGTTAATAAGATGGCCGCTAAACCGGAGGCTCTACATAATAATGATGAAGATCTAAAAGGATTGATGTGACTCCTATTAAATCTTTGTTTTCCAATATTAATCTTGATAAAGATGGGACTGGAGATGAGTCAACTTTAGTTAAAAGGCGTCCCAATGATTTGGAGTTTTTTTATATCTAGATGTAAAAATTGATAAAAGTGGGATTGGAGAGGTCGAGACTTTAAGTAGCAATGAACCCACTATTTTGGATTTCAAGGAATTTAATTATGATAATTGTTCTTTAATAGATTGTATTTCCTTGTTGCAATCTGTGTTAAATTCTCCTCATGCTTACAATCAGAACAAAGCTTTTACTAAACATATCGTAGATGCTATGATGCAATCTTTTGAAGAAAAGCTTGAACTAGAAGTTTCTATCCCAAGAAAACTATATGATGAGTGGGAACCTACTATTAAGATTAAGATTAAAGATTATAAATGCTATGCTTTGTGTGATTTGGGTGCTAGTGTTTCCATGATTCCAAAAACTTTGTGTGATGTGCTAGGTTTCCGTGAATTTGATGATTGTTCTTTAAATTTGCATCTTGCGGATTCCACCATTAAGAAACCTATGGGAAGGATTAATGATGTTATTGTTGTTGCAAATAGGAATTATGTGCCTGTAGATTTCATTGTTCTTGATATAGATTGCAATCCTACATGTCCAATTATTCTTGGTAGAGCTTTCCTTAGAACGATTGGTGTAATTATTGATATGAAAGAAGGAAATATTTGATTCCAATTTCCGTCAAGGAAGGGCAATGAATACTTTCCTAGGAAGAAAATTAAATTGTCTGATGAATCTATTATGAGAGCCACTTATGGATTGCATACCAAAGATGGCAATACCTAGATCTATTCTTGTTTTTACGCCTAGTTAGGGGCGTTAAACGATAGCGCTTGTTGGGAGGCAACCCAATTTTATTTTTGTTCTTTGCTTTTTGCTCCTGTTTAGTAATAAATAATTCATCTAGCTTCTGTTTAGATGTGGTTTTATGTTTTAATTAGTGTTTGTGCCAAGTAGAACCTTTGGGAAGGCTTGGGTGAAGTCTTTGCGATCTTGGTGTAAAAAACAGAAACTTTTGCACTCACGAGAATAGCTGGCATTTATTTTACGGAAGAGTGATTTTAGGTTGATTATTTTTGCAGAAGACTAATAGACAAATTCCTCACGTCCAACAATTTATTTCAGAAGTTTTGGAGTTACAGAAATATTCAAAAGTTACATATTGCTACAGACTGTTCTGTTTTTGGACAGATTCTGTTTTTCGTGTGTTGTCTGCTTATTTTGATGAACCATAGAGAAGTTGTAATATAGTAAGTTTAACACCAATATAAATAAAGAATGAGTTCATTACAGTACCTTAAAGTGGTGGTTTATTTTCTTATACTAACGGAGCTCATAAGATTTTCTGTTGAAGTTTTGTGTTGTGAAGTTTTCAAGTTTTGGGTAAGGATTTGATGGATTTTGGAATAAGGAGTGGCAAGAGCCTATGCATGGGGATGCCCAAGCACCCCAAGGTAAAATTCAAGGACAACCAAAAGCCTAATCTTGGGGATGCCCGGAAGGCATCCCCTCTTTCGTCTTCGTCTATCGGTAACTTTACTTGAGGCTATATTTTTACTCACCACATGATATGTGTTTTGCTTGGAGCGTCTTGTATGATTTGAGTCCTTGATAGTTTACCATAATCATCCTTGCTGTACACACCTTTTGGGAGAGACACGCATGAATCGTGATTTATTAGAATACTCTATGTGCTTCACTTATATCTTTTGAGCTAGACAATATTGCTCTAGTACTTCACTTATATCTTTTTAGAGCACGGCGGTGGCTTTATTTTATAGAAATTATTGAACTCTCATGCTTCACTTATATTATTTTTAGAGTCTTTTAGAATAGCATGGTAATTTTCTTTGGTTATAAAACAAGTCCTAATATGATAGGCATCCAAGATGGATATAATAAAAACTATCATAAAAAGTGTGTTGGATACTATGAGAAGTTTGATTCTTGATGATTGTTTTGAGATATGAGGATGGTGATATTAGAGTCATGCTAGTAGAGTAATTGTGAATTTGAGAAATGCTTGTGTTGAGGTTTGCGAGTCCCGTAGCATGCACGTATGGTAACCGTTGTGTAACAAATTTGAAGCATAGGTATCTCTTTGATTGTCTTCCTTATGTGTAGAGGTCGGGATCACGCGATGGTTAACTCCTACCAACCCTTCCCCTAGGAGAATGCGCGTAGTGCTTGGTTTTGATGACTTGTAGATTTTTGCAATGAGTATGTGAGTTCTTTATGACTAATGTCGAGTCCATGGATTATACACACTCTCACCCTTCCACCTTTGTTAGCCTCTCTTGTGCCGCGCACCTTTTGTCGGTACCATAAACCCACCATTTAATTTCCTCAAAACAGCCACCATACCTACCTATTATGACCTTTCCATAGCCATTCTGAGATATATTGCCATGCAACTTTCCACCGTTCCGTTTACTATGACACGCTTCATCATTGTCATATTGCTTTGCATGATCATGTAGTTGACATCGTATTTGTGACAAGGCCACCGTTCATAATTCTTTCATACATGTCACTCTTGATTCATTGCACATCCCGGTACACCGCCGAAGGCATTCATATAGAGTCATATTTTGTTCTAAGTATCGAGTTGTAATCCTTCAGTTGTAAATAAATAGAAGTGTGATGATCATCATTATTAGAGCATTGTCCCGTGTGAGGAAATAAAAAAAAAGAGGCCAAAGAAGCCAATGGAAAAAAGAGGCCAAAGAAGCCAAACAAAAAAATGAGAGAAAAAGAGAGAAGGGGCAATGCTACTATCCTTTTTCCACACTTGTGTTTCAAAGTAGCACCATGATCTTCATGATAGAGAGTCTCTCTTTTTGTCACTTTCATATACTAGTGGGAATTTTTCATTATATAAATTGGCTTGTATATTACAACGATGGGCTTCCTCAAAATGCCCTAGGTCTTCGTCAGCAAGCAAGTTGGATGCACGCCCACTTAGTTTCCTTTTGATCTTTCATACATTTATAGCTCTAGTGCATCCGTTGCATGGCAATCCCTACTCACTCACATTGATATATATTGATGGGCATCTCCATAGCCCATTAATACTCCTAGTTGATGTGAGACTATCTCCTCTCTTTTTTGTCTTCTTCACAACCACCACTCTATTCCACCTATAGTGATATGTCCATGGCTCATGCTCATGTATTGCGTGAAAGTTGAAAAGGTTTGAGAATACTAAAGTATGAAACAATTGCTTGGCTGAAACCGGGGTTGTGCATGATTTGAATATTTTGTGTGACGAAGATGGAGCATAGCCAAACTATATGATTTTGTAGGGATGAACTTTCTTTGGCCATGTTATTCTGAGAAGATATGATTGCTTTGTTAGTATGCTTGAAGTATTATTATTTTTATGTCAATATTAAACTTTTGTCTTGAATCTTTGAGATCTAAACATTCATGCCACAATAAAGAAATTACATGTATAAACATGTTAGGTAGCATTCCACATCAAAAATTCTGTTTTTATCATTTACCTACTCGAGGATGAGTAGGAATTAAGCATGTGGATGCTTGATACGTCTCCAACGTATCTATAATTTTTGATTGTTCCATGCTATTATATTATCTGTTTTTGATGTTTAATAGGCTTTAATATGCTCTTTTATATTATTTTTGGACTAACCTATTAACCGAGGGCCCAGTGCCAGTTTCTGTTTTTTTGGCCTATTTTAGAGTTTTGCAGAAAAGGAATACCAAATGGAGTCCAAACAGAATGAAACCTTCGCGATGATGTTTCTTGGACCGAAAACAAACCAGAAGACTTAGAGATGAAGTCGGAGACGCAACGAGGCGTCCACGAGGTAGGAGGGCGCGCCCCCACCCTCGTGGGCCCCTCGTAGCTCCACCGACCTAGTTCTTTCGCCTATATATACTTTTATACCCTAAAAACATCAGGGGGAGCCATGAAACCACTTTTCCACCGCCACAACCTTCTGTACCTGTGAGATCCCATATTGGGGCCTTTTCCTGCTATCTGGCGAAGGGGGATTCGATCACGGAGGGCTTCTACATCAACACCATTACCTCTCCGATGCATGAGTTACCACAGGCCTTCGGGTCCATAGTTATTAGCTAGATGGCTTCTTCTCTCTCTTTGATTCTAAATACAAAGTTCTCCTTGATGTTCTCGGAGATCTATTCGATGTAATATTCTTTTGCGGTGTGTTTGCCGAGATCCGATGAATTGTGGATTTATGATCAAGATTATCTATGAATATTATTTGGTTCTTCTCTGAATTCTTATATGCATGATTTGATATCTTTGCAAGTCTCTTTGAATTATCGGTTTAGTTTGGCCTACTAGATTGATCTTTCTTGCCATGAGAGAAGTGCTTAGCTTTGGGTTCAATCTTGCGGTGTCCTTTCCTAGTGACAGTAGGGGCAGCAAGGCACATATTTTATTGTTGCCATCGAGGATAAAAAGATGGGGTTTTCATCATATTGCTTGAGTTAATTCCTCTACGTAATGTCATCTTGCTTAATGTGTTACTCCGTTCTTATGAACTTAATACTCTAGATGCATGCTGGATAGCAGTCGATATAAGGAGTAATAGTAGCAGATGCAGGCAGGAGTCGTTCTACTTGACACGGACGTGATGCCTATGTTCGTGATCATTGCCTTAGATGTCATCATAATTATGCGCTTTTCTATCAATTGCTCGGTAGTAATTTGTTCACCCATCGTAATACATGCTATCTCGAGAGAAGCCACTAGTGAAACCTATGGCCCTGGGTCTTTTTTCCATTATATTAAGTCTCTTTTCCATATTATTGAATCTTGTTTACATCTTGCTAGTTTCTGATCAATTATTTTGCAGTCTTTACTTTCCAATCTATACATAAAAAATACCAAAAATATTACTTTATTATCTATATCAGATCTCACTTTTGCGAGTGACCGTGAAGGGATTGACAACCCCTTTATCGCGTTGGTTGCAAGTTCTTGATTGTTTGTGCAGGTATTCGGTGACTTCTGCATCGTCTCCTACTGGATTGATACCTTGGTCCTCAAAACTAAGGGAAATACTTATGCTACTTTGCTGCATCACCCTTTCTTCTTCAAGGGAAAACCAACACAAGCTCAAGAGGTAGCAAGAATGATTTCTGGCGCCGTTGCTGGGGAGATCTTCGTCAAGTCAAGCCATACCAAGTACCCATCATAAACTCTTCTCCCTTGCATTACATTATTTGCCATTCACCTCTTATTTTCCTCTCCCCCACTTTAAAACCGGCAGTTAGAAGATAAAGTGGACAAAATTGTTGAATTAAAATAGCACCTTCCTTTGTGAGAAGAAGGGTTTTATGCCAAATTTTAACTTATACAAAGCCAAAATCTCATTATATAACTCAACAAAAATAGACATAAAGTCTCCTTTTATGACAGGCCTGGACCGCTGATAGAACTTGCTGAAATCCCACTAGCCTCGTCGCCTTAATGTCTTCAATCTGTGAAATAGCATCCCATAATTTTTTGTCAATAAAAGGGGCAATTACAATGGAATTCTCCTCTATAGCTAGTTGCGGGATTCATCTTTGATATCCTCATATAATTTAACATAATCAGAGACATGGGAACTAAAAACAATCTTATACAAATTAATAATATAGGTCTTTAGTTGGTGTTTACCATTAATAGCACCATCGCCTTGCTCAAACTGAATTTTTCCTATGCCGTTTTCTCTCGAAAGGTGACGTGCCCGGGCCTCTGCATCAAGCGATGCATACAACCATTTTTATTATATTATTCAACAAGATTCGACAATACATACATAGATCAACCCAAAGCCACTTGCGTGGCAACCACTCTCACTATCCCTACAAACTTGATAATATGCCCTGGCCGCGCATCAACACACACCATCTAATCCGGTGTCCTCACCAAGCCGCCCGCCAACAAGCTGAGAATACCAACCGTTCTAGCAGATCCTCTGCGTGCACCGCACGTGCATGCTCTAGAATTATCCGCCGCCATCTTTTAAGATCCCACCTTCAGGAGCGATCAACGCATTCACCTTGTCAGGTCTTACTGCCGTCGACGCCACCACGATGCCAAACAGGGCCACCGTCCTACGCGCTTCCATCAAGTCGCATCTTGGCAAGTTGATTTTTTTTCTATGTTTACCATTGGCGATAAGATAGAAGTATTTGGTGTTGTTGTCCCCTTCTAGGACATATCGCACCATGGCAAGTTGAAGCCATTTGGTTTCCTCCTCCCACATAAGCTTTGTAGGAAGATCATACGTTTCTCTCTTAGGCCCAGTTCTTTTGCCAGAATCTGGGGATTCTCCCAGAATCTGACCCCTACCCAGCTTCTCCCAGAATCTTTGAGCCCCATTTGTTTTACAATCCTATCTAGTTAAGGGGTCTAATTAGATAGGATTGTAAAACAAATGGGGCTCAAAGATTCCGGGAGAAGATGGACAGGGGTCGGATTTTGGGAGAATCCCCAAATTCTGGCAAAAGAACTGGGCCTTAACATCACATTGTGCTTGATTAAGGGGAGTGCTCTCCGCGTTCACATCTAAGATGACAATTAGAGCGATTAGCCTTTCTTTCTTTTGCTTATACACTTAAAACTGAATCATCATTTTCATTGACCATTTGTCAGTCGATGGGTGTATTTTACCTTTTTTTTGTAAATTTTGTAGTGCAAAAACCAATGCAAATAATCAGATGAAGGTCTGGAGAGTGCTTTCATATTATGGGTTTGTTTGAAATCTGGGAAAATAGTCAAGAAAATCTAAACTCTTTGCTATGTGCATCACATGATGCAGAGGTCAAAAGTATTCACCCTTCCCGAAAAAAAAAACTCTGAACAAGATCATGATTATAAAGAATGCCATTAGTATGAAGTAAAAATGAAAAAGATAACCAATCAATATAATTGTCTAAATTTCGTATAAAAACAACATGCATAATTTCCACTTCTAATTTTTGCACATGACATATTCAACCACGAACTTTATCATGCTTTTTGAAATGTCTGAATACAAAGGTACTTTTTTTAGAACTAGTGTAGCCGTGTAGGATCAACTTAAAACGGTTTTGAATAATTATTTAATTTAGAAGGTTTCATAGCTTACAATCCACTTCAGACTAAGCACAATCGTTCAAGGTTCAAAAAAATGTTTTTCTCTTGATCTTATGATATATTTTCCGATTTCTGCCTTATCTAATCACTTCTTACATATAAATCCATACCGTGGACAGGATACAAATGTCGGTATCAGCATGCATAAGCGTACCTGGAGGCCCAAATCTTTACTCCTAGATTATGTGGTAGAAGTTGATTATCCTAGAATAGTCAAACATGGCTGCTAGACACAGCTTAGAGGAGATCCGCAGCTTATGTGGTTTTGTCCAAAGTAAAAACTATGTTATCCTACGACGGACTACGACCAAGCTTACTAGAGGAGATCCGCCAAACTTTCTTTCCTTTGAGCTAAATCCTCCATCCCTGGGTGATGCCAAAAAGGCAAAAACAAATCAAATCTGCGTCCTCCCGCTTGAAACAAAAGAGAGCGAATAGGCGTCGGTTGCTCACCAGTCACCAACGCAGCCCTCTGCCGCCAATTCGTCGAACACCCTGTCGACATGGCCGCCGCGCCGTCCACTGCGGCTCGGCAGGTGGAGGACGCGGTCATGGCGAGGCTCCGGGCCTGCGCCACCTTCCGCGACCTCCTCCGCGTCCACGCCCACGTCGTGCAGCTGTCCCTCTCGCAGAGCAGCTACATCGCCACCCAGATCATCCAGCTCTGCAACGCCCACGGCCGCACCGCACACGCCGCGCGGGTGTTCGACCAGGTGCGCGAGCCCAACCTACACCTGCACAACGCCATGATCAAGGCCTACGCCCAGAACCACCTGCACCGCGAGGCGGTCGCGGTGTACATTCGCATGCTGAGGTGCCGCCCATTTCCGTCGACTGCTTGTGCCGCCGGCGACCGGTTCACGTACCCGTTCCTGCTCAAGGCTTGCGGCGGCCTGGCGGCGCTCGGACTGGGCAAGCAGGTGCACGCTCACGTGGTGAGGTCCGGGTGCGAGTGCAACGCCGTCGTGCAGAACTCCATGATCGAGATGTACACGCGCGCCGGCGATCTGTCGCTCGCCCGCAAGGTGTTCGACGGAATGCAGGAGAGGGATGCGGTCACTTGGAACACTGTTATATCGGCGCATGCGAGGCTGGGTCAGATGAGGAAAGCGAGGGCACTATTCAACTCCATGCCGGAGAAGACGATCGTTTCCTGGACTGCACTGGTGTCCGGGTACACGACAGCGGGGGACTTCTCTGGCGCCGTCGAGGCGTTCCAGTCAATGCAAATGGAAGGCTTTGAACCGGACGACGTAAGCATCGTCGCGGTGTTGCCGGCGTGTGCCCAACTGGGAGCCCTGGAGCTAGGCAGGTGGATATACGCCTACTGTAACAGGCACAGAATGCTGCGCGAGACATACGTATGCAATGCACTGATGGAGATGTACGCAAGGTGCGGATGCATCGACCAAGCACTCCAGCTGTTCGACGGTATGGAGGAGAAGGATGTCATCTCATGGAGCACGATGATCAACGGCCTTGCGGCGCATGGGAGAGCAAAGGAGGCGGTCCTGTTGTTCGTGGATATGGAGAGGGAGGGGAAGGTGAGGCCCAACGGCATCACATTCGTCGGGCTCCTGTCAGCCTGCTCCCACGCCGGGCTCCTGGACGAAGGGCTGAACTACTTCGACCGCATGAAGGAAGTTTATGGCATCGAACCTGGCGTCGAGCACTATGGCTGCGTCGTCGACCTCCTCGGCCGGTCAGGACAAATCGTGCGTGCTCTGAATCTCATAGTAGACATGCCAGTTCCTGCCGATGCGAAGATATGGGGCTCAATGCTCAGCGCATGCCGAAGCCACGGAGATGTCGACACGGCCGTGGTTGCTGCCGAGCGGCTTGTCGCACTGGAACCAGACGACGTTGGCAACCTCGTCATGCTAGCCAACGTGTACGCCGCGGCGAGGCAGTGGAGCGAGGTTGCAAGCACGAGGAAGACGATAAGGAGCAGGAGCATGAAGAAGACCCCGGGGTGCAGCCTGATCGAGGTGGACAACGTGGTGCAGGAGTTCGTCGCTGGAGAAGACCTGAAACCTGAATTTGGAGGCCTTGTTGGCGTTCTGGACATCCTGGCCTCGCAGCTTGCAGAGGAGGGTGTAGATTTCATCGATCCAGGTTGTTTTGTTGATGTTAATATGTCCACAATTGATCGGTGCTGACCATTGCACATGCGTTATTGTGATTAGCGAAAGGAAACAGGTTAGTTCGGACGAGCAGTCTGGTAACTGCGATTCGTTGCTTCTTTCGTAAGAAATTCTCTGAACCGCGTTATTTTCAGTATTCCTTATTTTTCAAATGCTTTTTTTCAGTTTTCAGACGTTCTTCAAAAGAAGATGTTAGAATTCTGGAAGGATTTCCATTTGAGAGAAACTTTTTTTGAGTGATCCCATTTCGGATAAACGACGACTCAGAAATTTCGGAACGCGGGTAATGGCGGCCCTTTAGAAAAGGCAGCCCAAAGCTTGTAGTCCAAATAGATTGTGGCCCATTTTGTGCATCTCCTAGGCACTCATGAGTCATGAGAACGGTACAAAACATGGGCATCTCCAATCGTTGACCTTGAGAATGGACACTGTATTTGTTCACTGACGGTGATACGGAAGTCGGTCATCCAGCCGCGTCCGCATACATTTCAAACCGATTTTAAACAAACCGGATGACTTTCATACGAAAACACTACGGAATTCACTCAAGTTCGAACATAATTTACGTAAAACGAACGATATTTCATCCGTTTATTGAAAGTGCAACTATTCCTAGGTGGTTTTGATAATTCCTAACAACATATAGCTCATTCAGCTAATACTATTCCAAGATAAATATTTCAGGAAAACTCAATGATTGGCATGGCATGAATGAGAAAAGTGAACCCCTCAAAATGCTAAGGAGAAAAGGATTGGCTCAAGCTCAAAGCACAAGACTCTACACTTTATATTTTAGTGATCCAAGATCACATTGAGTCTATAGGAAAAGCCAATACTATCAAGGAGGGATGAGGTGTTGCTTAATGAGGTTCTTGCTCAAAGTGCTTAGTGATATGCTCAAAAGCCCTCAACTACTTTCTCACATCCACATATGACCTAAACCAAAAGTCAAACTCGGCCCACCGATTCTTTCTATCCAGCGCCACCGAGTTCAGATGTCATAGCCACTGCTACAAACCCTAGGCAAATCGGTCTCACCGATAGGGATCTCGGTCTCACCGAGATGGGATTGTAATCTCTTTGTTTCCCTTCGTAATGTTTCGGTCCAACCGAGATGAGTGATCGGTCCCATCGAGATTGCAATGTAAACCCACTGTTTTCCTTTCGTAACATTTCGGTCCCACCGAGATGAGCGAATCGGTCCCACCGAGTTTACTTGACCAACTCTCTGGTTAGCTTATTATCAAAATCGGTCTCACCGAGTTTGTGTAATCGGTCTCACCGAGATTACGTTATGCCCTAACCCTAACCATATCGGTCCTACCGAGTTGCATGTCGGTCCCACCGAAAATCCTAACGGTCACTAGGTTTACTGAATCGGTCAGATCGAGTTTCTCAATTCGGTCCCACCGAGATTGGTAAGTTGTGTGTAATGGTTCGGTTTCGTGTGGAGGCTATATATACCCTTCCACCTCCTCTTCATTCGTGGAGAGAGCCATCAAAATATGCCTACACTTCCAACTTACATTTGCTGAGAGAGAACCACCTACACTTGTGTTGAGGTCAAGATATTCCAATCCTACCATATGAATCTTGATCTCTAGCCTTCCCCAAGTTGCTTTCCACTCAAACCTTCTTTCCACCAAATCCAAATCCTGTGAGAGAGAGTTGAGTGTCGGGGAGACTATCATTTGAAGCACAAGAGAAAGGAGTTCATCATCAACACAGCATTTGTTACTTCTTGGAGAGTGGTGTCTCCTAGATTGGCTAGGTGTCACTTGGGAGCCTCCGACAAGATTGTGGAGTTGAACCAAGGAGTTTGTACGGGCAAGGAGATCGCCTACTTCGTGAAGATCCACCCCTAGTGAGGCAAGTCCTTCGTGGGCTACGGCCATGGTGGGATAGACAAGGTTGCTTCTTCGTTGCCCCTTTGTGGGTGGAACCCTCCGTGGACTCGCGCAACCTTTACCCTTCGTGGGTTGAAGTCTCCATCAACGTGGATGTACAATAGCACCATCTATCAGAACCACGGCTCAAAAATCTCCGTGTCTACAAATTGTGTTTGCCTCCTGAAACTCCTCCCCTTTACCTTCATATGCAATTATGTTACTTTCCACTGCTATACTCTAGAATTGCATGTGTAGGTTGATTGCTTGACTTGTGCTAAGTTGCTAAAACCTGCCAAGAATTAAAATTGGGAAAAGACTAGATTTGGCCAAGTAGTCTAATCACCCCCCTCTAGACATACTTTCGATCCTACAAGTGGTATCAGAGCCTTGATCTCCATTTTCTTTGATTTCCATAGCTTTTGGTGGTCATAGCCTTGGTTTCACGACCTAGGAGAGTATGGCGTCTAGCGAGGGAAATTATCACCGTAGAGGTCCTTACTTTGATGATACTAATTTTGCTAGTTGGAAGCATAAGATGAAAATGCATATTCTTGGATATAACCCCGCCGTATGGGATATTATGTGTATTGGCTTGCAAGGTGAATTCTTTGATGGGAGAGAACCGAACCGTGAAGCTAGCGTGGAAGAGTTGAAGATGCTGCATTACAACGCTCAAGCTTGTGATATCCTCTTCAACGGATTGTGCCCAGAAGAATTCAACAAAATTAGCTGTCTTGAGAATGCAAAGGAAATTTGGGACACTTTGATTGACATGCACGAAGGTACCGACTCCGTCAAGGAATCCAAATTGGATGTGCTTCAAAGTCAACTTGACAAGTTCAAGATGAAGGATGGTGAAGGCGTCACTGAAATGTACTATAGGCTTGCTCTCATCACAAATGAGATTGCCGGCTTAGGAAGTGAAGAGATGACCAACAAATTCATCATCAAGAAGATCCTAAGAGCCTTGGATGGAAAAATATGATACCGTGTGCACATTGATCCAAATGATGCCCAGTTACAAGAATCTCAAGCCAACGGAGCTCATTGGAAGAATTGTTGCTCATGAGATGTCACTCAAGGATAAGGAAGAGCTCCGCAACAAGTCAAGTGGTGCTTACAAAGCCTCATGTGAAGCTCCCACTTCATCAAGTGAGAAACAAACATTCAATGAAGAATTGAGCCTAATGGTGAAGAACTTCAACAAGTTCCACAAGAGTAGGAGCAAGGAAAGAAGTTCCAAGTCAAGGTCCTACAATGACAAAAGATCTTCGAGTCGAGAGCGTAATTGCTACAACTGTGGAAGACCCGGACACTATTCCAATGAGTGTACGGCTCCCTACAAGAGAAGAGAAGAATCACCTAAGAGAAGAAGTAGAAGAGAAGAATCACCACCAAGAGAGAGAAGGAGTAGAGATGATCGTTATGAACGAAGAACATCCCGGAGGAGCAAAGATTTGGAAAGGAAGGACAAATCATCAAAGAGCTACACAAAACGAAGACATCAAGCTCATGTTGGTGAATGGGTATCCGGCTCCGACTCCGAACATCACTCTGAGAGAAGCTATCACTCCGACTCAGAACATACTCAAGATGAAGGTGTTGCCGGTCTAGCACTTGTGTCAACCAACTCCTACGACATATTTGATTCACCAAATGAAGGACTTGGAAGATGCTTCATGGCTAAAGGCCCTAAGGTATTACACCCTGAGTATGTTGATTTCAATAGTGATGAAGATGACTTGCTAGGTGATGATGATTTACTTGTTGACAACTCTAGTGATGAATACTATGATGAAACGTCAATTAATCATGCTAATCAAGATGAAACAAATGACAATGATAAGGAGAAGATTGAGCTTCTAACTAAAGAACTAAACACTCTTAAGTTAGCTCATGAAACTATCTTAGGAGATCATCGAGAACTTTTAAGAACTCATGAGAAATTACGTTTTGAAAAGCTGAACCTTGAGCAAGAACATGAGTTTCTAAAGGCTATCAATGATGATCTTCGCAAGAAAAGTTCTTCTTACATTGCCAAGCGTTTACTCTTATCTATTTACATGCCTCAAGTCAGGTCTAGTAACAAGAACAAGAAAGATTCTTCCTCTAGTAGTAACAACAATCATCATGCTAAATCCAATATTGTTGCTTCTAGTAGTTCCCTTGATTCCACTAAGGATTCTCTTAGACAAGTTACACTTGAGAAAGAAAACATCTTATTGAAGGGAATTATTGAGAAAGGTGTTTACAAGAGCCTTGCCGGAAGTAAGCAATTCGAGGAAATTGTACGCAAACAAGGAAGACACTGGAAGAACCAAGGTGTTGGTTTTG
Organism: Triticum aestivum; assembly: GCF_018294505.1. NCBI lineage: Eukaryota > Viridiplantae > Streptophyta > Magnoliopsida > Poales > Poaceae > Triticum > Triticum aestivum. The sequence goes on along the minus strand of NC_057795.1, from coordinate 499,355,463 downwards.
AACGAAAGTTCAATGCTAATGGAGTTGAGTGGGAAGAAGATCAATACCCCAAGACGAAGTTTGTTCTTCAACAAGAGAAGTATGATCCTACTTCTTTCAAAGGGACACAAGCACAAGATGATCTTCCATCACAAGAACACAAGCATAAAGGCAAGGACAAGCTTCAAGAGGATATTGATGCATTTGAAGAAGCTCCTAAAGCTTTGGTCAAGTGGGTTCCCAAGACTACGTCAAGTTCTACTTCATCAAGTACGACTACAACTCCAAGGATTCCCATCAAGATGGTGTGGATCCCGAAGAAGAAGAACTAGAGAGTTCTTAAGGGTGACTCCGCCAACATACTTCACTCTAATCATTTTGGCGAGGACAAGTGCAACCAACTTCCACATCTTGCACTAGTTCATGGAGTCACAAACCCTCTTGTTGGTAATACAAGGGACAAGGTAACCTAATGCTTTCATGGACATCATCTTGTGTGTGCATCACTCTATGTCTATGGATATTCTTGTTTGTTCCTTGTGGGACTAACCCGTGTAGGTATTGAAAGTGCAACTCACTCTAAAGGATTGCTCCAAAAGATCTACATCAACATAGAGCATCCACATCTTCAACACCTACATGAAGTCAACATCAACAAAACCCAAGGTTAGTTCATCCCTCTGAGGGGGGATCTCACATCTAGGGGGAGCTTTACTCTAAGAATTGAGCCAAAGCAACTCTAATGATGTCAACACATCAATGCATTATGTAAAAGTGGCAACCCCACTTGAGCTTAAACGATGAGTATGACCTATGATCAAATGTTCTCATTTGACTGCTAAGTCAATATACTCATATATAGATGACCTAGTCATCACCAATTGCTTGGTATATGCTAGAATTGGTTGTGCATGCTTTGTCACATATTTTATCTACCATTTTATTGTGTGAGCATGTCGTTTGCATATTTTACTCATTCGAGGACATCCACTTGTAGTTTTGCTTGTTTGGCTTCTTTTCTTTTTGCCAAGTGGATGGAAAAGAATGCCTAAGAACCCTCTCTAGATATCTATGCTATTCTTGTCTCAAACTCTATTCATGCTACATCACAAAGTTTGATCAAGTCAGATTCGAACCACTCTGTGTGAGGAGCACTTGGAGTTCCTGATTCGTCATAGACTTAAACTTCTAAAACTTCTTTGTGCATTTCAGTCTGACCGATTCATCCTTTTCGGTCATACCGAGATCACTAAGTCGATCTAGGTTTCCAATCTCGGTGCAACCGATTTGAACTTTTCGGTCACACCGAGTTGCAGCAACTGCTTGCAGTTATGCATCTCGGTGCCACCGAGTTGTTCCACTCGGTCACACTGACATGGTCAGGCTATATATACCCCCAGGCCAAAATTTCGAAATTCCTCTGAATCTTTTCGCCCGCGCTCAGCCTGCTCTGCCTCCCTAGGTGTACGAATCGTCCTCCTCGTCGTCAGCCGCCTCCCGCTGCTGGTCTCCGTCGTCGTCAACGGAAATCTTCTCCGCCATTGTCGCCGTAGAAAGTCCTCCGCCGAACTTAGGGTATGGAATTGATCATTGTGCTATCTCAATCCGATTCCTAGCACATTGCTATTGCCATGTATCTTGCCACAATTGAGATTGTTCCATCCAACGAAATAGATTAGTTTCGATTGAAAATTTAGGGTTAGGTTTCCGCGAAATCATCTCGGACCGACCGAGTTGTAGAATTCGGTTCCACCGATTTGGCTTAGGCCATTGCACATGTGATTCTCGGTCTGACCGAAAATTGCAAATTGGTGTGACCGAGTTCAGGCTTTGTGAAACCCTAGCAGTCTCGGTGCCACCGAACTGTGACTTGGTCTAACCGAGTTCACTAGTTTAGGTTCCAAAAGCTGCTTCAGTATCACCGGGTTTACAAATCGGTAGATCCGAAATGCTTTTTGTGGAAAACTAAAACTAATTTTTTAACTCATTCTTTTGCAAAAATCTCTGTGCTTTGTGATGCTCATCCCCTCCGTCTCATCTATATCTATTCACAGGGTCTGTTGTCAGTGTTTGCATGATGTCTGATCAGAGTGACAGCCAGAACAGAGAAGAAGAGCAAGTTCACTTGAGTGAGGGCACTAGTCCCTCCAGTTCCTCAGATGAAGGCAGCAAAAGCACTCCCAGCAACCTGCCTAAAGCTGCCACCAGGGCTAGAAAGAAGAGAACCTCAGATTCTGAGGATGAAGATTATGTGGCAGAAGAGGATGAAGCCACCTCCAGGAAGGTGCTGAAGAAAGAATATGGCAGAGCTGCTGCCACCAAGCCTGGCTTGAACAAGAAAGTTCCTGCCAAGAGGACTCCTATGCTGAAGGTCAGAGGATCAACTCAAGAAACTGAGAGATCTAAACCCAAAGAGCCGGAAGTGGCTGAAAAGAAAAGGAAAGAAAGAGCTAAGAAAATTATGGCCAGAGTAGTTGGAAAACCCTCTATGATGGAAGAAGAGGAAGAGGTTGCTGCACCAACACCTAAAGCTCAGAAGCTTATGGGAGATGCAATCAGATCAGGGGCTGCTCCATCTAAGCCCAAAGATGCTCCCAAAGCTGCTCCTAAGCCCAAGACTGCACCTAAGAGAAACACTAGGAGCATACCAGCTGCTGAGAAGAACAAGGCCCTAGTGCCTGAAGTTGCTGAAGAAGAAGAAGAAGATGAGTCACATGTCTTGAGCAAGTTGAAACCCAAAATTTCAGATCACAACGATGCTCATCTAGTAGCTGAGGATTTGAAGCTAAGGAAGGATGCAGGACTCAAACAATGGAGATTGACAGATCCCTATGCTGTCATGAGAAGGACTGCTATGGACTACAGGTTCCATACAAAGTAACAACATGACTTCTATGAGATAGTGCTGCTTGATAAGAAGCCAATTGTCTGTGACATGAGATGGGTGGACTGGAAATACATCAGGGAAAATGAAGAGCATTATCTAGGAGTCTATGATAGTTTCAAGTCTTGTGGGGCAGAAAAATTTGTTTGGTAGAAGCTCACAAAATGGAATCATGAGCTTATTATGCAGTTCTACTCCACAACTCACTTCTACCTAGATGGAAGGATTGTCTGGATGTTTGAAGGTACCAGGTACCAATCAACTGTTGAAGAATGGGCCAGTTTGATCAATGCCCCTAAGGAGAGTGATGATGACTTGGATGTCTATGCCAAGAAGAAGGAGGATCACAACTCCATGGCACATATGTATAGAGAGATCCCAGATGTTGCAGTTGAGACTCACAAATTTGGATCAGTACATTACCTTCTGTTAGGTTTGCCAACAATCAACTGGATCCTCAGGCATACCTTGTTGCCAAAGTCAGGTGATCACAAGATGATCAGAGGCCATGCAATTAACTTGCTTCACATATTTGATGTGCCTCAGAAGTTTAAGGTCATGAGCTTAATAGTTGAGACTATCAAGAGGACTGCTGCTGACCAGAAGAGAAGTTGTGGGTATGCCCCACAGATTCAGGAGCTCATCAACTCCAAGATGGGCATAGGCACATATCTCTTGGACAAGGAGCATATGCCCATCTTCCCAGATTTTGAGGACAACACTGTAGTAATGGATGAACATGAACCATCTTCTGTGCAAGCACAAGAGAAGAAGGAGAAGGCAAGGGCTGAAAAGGTTGCAAAGATGCCAACTGTTGAAGAGGCATCTCAGTACTTTCTGAAGAGCAAGCAAGATCAGCTTGGCTACTTAATTTCCTCCACTCTGAGGATTGAGAAGGGTCTGGCCACCCTGACACAAAACCAAGAGAGCTTGGAGAGGATCATGGAGCAGAAGTTCTATGATTTAGATGTGAAGGTCACTGAGATCTAGTCAGTTGTTGAGCAACTTCAGGATGAAATGGAGAAGAGGAAGGGCAAGTCTACCACAGATATATTTGCTAGAGTGCCCAAAGGCCAGAGATCTGCTGCAGTGCCAGTGACAGACACCGGAGCAACTTCATCAGCACCAGCAACAACTTCAGTGCCACAAGCTCTAGTAGCCACTCCACCAGCTTCACCAACCTCAACTAATGCCTTCGTCCTTGGAGTCATTTCTACACCACCACATCAAGACCAAGCCTGAGAGTCGATTTAGCACTATGCATTTTTATGAATTTTTTGGTAACTTGTTGCCAAAGGGGAGAAATTGTATAGATCATAGGCTTCGAGAGAGAGTTTTTGCTTTTGTTCTCTCTTGTTTTGGTGGTTGAACTTTATTTGTTTGCTTGTTTGAGATACATTATATCGTTTGTGTGATACTTGGATGATCATGTGTTTGATCATATACTATGCTACCTTAATGCTTGTTGGATGACATTATCGTTTTATCTCTATATGATCATTCACTTTGCTTGGTGATGAGTGCATGTATTTGATTAGTATCATTTTGAGCGCTCCACCAAGATGTATGTGACATGGAAGAGTACCCCATGATCCTAATTCATTGTGCATTTGTAGTCCAAAGCAAATCTTAAACTATGCACAACTTTAGGGGGGCTCTTGTTTTTCACATACTTCTCAAAGCGACAATGTTTTCAATCTTATTATCATTTGTCGAAGCTTTGATCTATATGTTGTCATCAATTACCAAAAAGGGGGAGACTGAAAGTGCAACTATCCCTAGGTGGTTTTGGTAATTCCTAACAACATATAGCTCATTCAGCTAATACTATTCCAAGATAAATATTTCAGGAAAGCTCAATGATTGGCATGGCATGGATGAGAAAAGTGGACCCCTCAAAATGCTAAGGACAAAAGGATTGGCTCAAGCTCAAAGCACAAGACTCTACATTTTATATTTTAGTGATCCAAGATCACATTGAGTCTATAGGAAAAGCCAATACTATCAAGGAGGGATGAGGTGTTGCTTAATGAGGTTCTTGCTCAAAGTGCTTAGTGATATGCTCAAAAGCCCTCAACTACTTTCTCACATCCACATATGACCTAAACCAAAAGTCAAACTCGGCCCCACTGATTCTTTCTATCCGGCGCCACCGAGTTCAGATGTCATAGCCACTGCCACAAACCCTAGGCAAATCGGTCTCACCGATACGGATCTCGTTCTCACCGAGATGGCATTGTAATCTCTCTGTTTCCCTTCATAACATTTCGGTCCAACCGAGATGAGCAATCGGTCCCACTAAGATTGCAATGTAAACTCTCTGTTTCCCTTTCACAACGTTTTGGTCCCACCGAGATGAGCGAATCGGTCCCACCGAGTTTACCTGGCCAACTCTCTGGTTTGCTTATTACCAAAATCGGTCTCACCGAGTTTGTGTAATCGGTCTCACCGAGATTACGTTATGCCCTAACCCTAACCATATCGGTCCTACCGAGTTGCATGTTGGTCCCACCGAAAATCCTAACGGTCACTAGGTTTACTGAATCGGTTAGACCGAGTTTCTCAATTCGGTCCCACCGAGATTGGTAAGTTGTGTGTAACGGTTAGATTTCGTGTGGAGGCTATATATACCCCTCCACCTCCTCTTCATTCGTGGAGAGAGCCATCAGAACATGCCTACACTTCCAACTTACATTTTCTGAGAGAAGCATCTACACTTGTGTTGATGTCAAGATATTCCAATCCTACCATATGAATCTTGATCTTTAGCCTTCCCCAAGTTGCTTTCCACTAAAACCTTCTTTCCACCAAATCCAAATCCTGTGAGAGAGAGGTGAGTGTTGGGGAGACTATCATTTGAAGCACAAGAGCAAGGAGTTCATCATCAACACACCATTTGTTACTTCTTGGAGAGTGGTGTCTCCTAGATTGGCTAGGTGTCACTTGGGAGCCTCCGACAAGATTGTGGAGTTGAACCAAGGAGTTTGTACGGGCAAGGAGATCACCTACTTCGTGAAGATCTACCCCTAGTGAGGCAAGTCCTTTGTGCGCGACGACCATGGTGGGATAGACAAGGTTGCTTCTTCGTGGACCCTTCGTGGGTGGAGCCCTCCGTGGACTCGCGCAACCGTTACCCTTCGTGGGTTGAAGTCTCCATCAACGCGGATGTACGATAGCACCACCTATCGGAACCATGGCTCAAAAATCTTCGTGTCTACAAATTGCGTTTGCCTCCTCAAACTCCTCCCCTTTACCTTCATATGCAATTGTGTTACTTTCCGCTGCTATACTCTAGAATTGCATGTGTAGGTTGATTGCTTGACTTGTGCTAAGTTGCTAAAACCTGCCAAGAATTAAAATTGGGAAAAGGCTAGATTTTTATTTGGTCAAGTAGTCTAATCACCCCCCCTCTAGACATACTTTCGATCCTACAAGTGAATATACATTAAAAAACTAGCTTGTACAAACAGTAACCTCGTATGCCTAGCCGGCCTGGCCAGTGGTGCTGCCGTCACTGTTCGTGTTGTCGTCAGAGTAGTCCTTCCAGCGAAGGAAGGGCACTGGGTGTGGCAACCCTGGCCAGCCGCCGACTGGCGCTCGAAGAGGCTTTTTCCTGCGGCAGGCCGCCTCAGCCAATGTCGAACCTTGGCGGGGTGCCCGACCGGTGACGACGGAGGTGTTGTTGAGCGATCACTCCTCGCCAATTTTGATGAGCTCCCTGTCGAGGCGTCTTTGCGGTGGTGAGCGATCGACCGAGGGCCCACGCCTCTACAAGGTCAGGGTCAATGTGGACCCAGGTCGGTGCCTCGTCGGACTTGACGAACGCCGAGCGGCGTGTTGTGTTGCTTCGCTCCCGCCACGCCACCTACCTCGCCACCTTATCCTCCGCCTTGGCGAGGCTCCTCGACGACGAGGAGTCGTGGTCGCCGCGTGCACCAATGGAGTGGAGGAGGCCCCCGCTCGCCTTCATGGTCGCAAGCTTCACTTCCTCCTTGAAGGCTTTGTTCGCCAGATGCGGCGTGATGGCTCCTCCTTGACACGATACCCAATGTGGATGTCATGGTTGCACGGAGTGACACCGGCTCTGCCTTCAGGTGTCAGAGAGACGGTGATGTCAGTTCCTGCTTAACGCTATAGCGCGACAGTGAGGCTCCTCCTTCATGCATGACCATGGCGGCGAGGGTGGCGCTGGACCATGGTCCCGGAGTGATCATTCCATTATGAGCTATATTTGACATACATACTCTGAAGGAGAAGATTTCCTGTCAGATCTCTCGGTAGGGGTCCAAGTGCAGCTGGAAGTCATGGATGGATGTCACATGAGGGTTTATCCAAGTTCGGGCCTCCGGAGAGTAATACCCTACGTCCTGCTGGTTTTGGTTATTCATAATGGAGGGATACCTCGTGCGACGAGTTACAATGTTGTATGATGTTGCTACCGAGAGTTCTCCTATCTAAGGATAGATGATCAAGAGGAACCCTAGACCTCCCTTTAGATAGATAGGAGGGCCCCAGGGTTTACATGCTGGATGTGATTTGGGGGCGCCGCCGTCCTCTAGTCTTGGGCATCAAGAGGGTCGTCTGGCCTCATAGGTTAGCCCCACACCATGGGCCCGTTGGGCCCCCTTGTAGTTTCCTAGGCCTGGCTCTTCTTCATTAGCCACCCATGGTACATGATCGCGACATACTCATCGTCTGTCACCGCTACCTCCATGTACATGCACGGTTGTTGTGGTGTCTTTCTACAATAGCAACTGCTGTGGCGCCTGGTCCTCCTCATTGCAGAGGAGATGACAATATTCTCCTTCTCGAGGAGTCGATGGTGGTTGAGGACGATGTCCCCAGAGAGCATTGGTGGTGCTGTCAAGATCTGAAGGGACATTCGGAGCCGCCACCGCCTTATGGCATGGAGAACCAGGACTTTGACATGGTGTGGATCTGGGCGGCGTTGTGCAGTGTGGAATGTAGAAGAACAAATAGGAGAGGAGAACGAATGGACTAGTGTGGGGTGGATGCCTCCGGAGCCTGGTTTAAATAGGCGCGACCAGGCTATGCGAATAGAAGGGAAGCCATGAAGTTGGCTTTAATGCGGCATAGCTGCCGGAGTACGCTTCTCGGTCGTCGCGTCTACACTAAATCGGCTTTTCCACTCATATAGTGGTGTCACTCTGACCGACATCAATGTCGTGGAGTCATGTTTGCTTTGGAGAGGCGTTGATCGACATAAATGTGCGTCAACCGCTTCGCACGACGAAAGGTTTTGGATGGGACCGGAGTGGCACATGCGTACGTGACAACTTCTGGACGCCAGGAGAGCCCCTTGGTTTGGGCCCGGTTTGCGGGAAGCAGAGGTCTGGACCACTCCACGAATCGATAAGGTATCGTGTTTGACGGCAAAATGCATTCAAACCGCTCGGTTCAAATGGTTGCGACGGTTTGAGGGTCTGCATTGAAGATCCTTATACCGATGCTCGCGTCACCATTTAGGGCGACTCAGGCGGCATCAGCACCGCCTCCTGCAGTCCTCTCATCGATCCCTCTCCCTCAGAACCGCTAGTGAGAGATGCCTTGGTAAAGCCTTGTGCGACCGTCAGTGACGGCGAAACATGTCTCTCCTCTGCTACTCCTCTCCCAAGGTGACACTTACTGCTGCCCCTCATCAGACCCGTCCCAGCCGACGGTTCCCTCGCGCTGCTGGTCAACTCCTAGGCTATGCCGCTATTGGATCCTTTTTGGATGACGCATTATGGTCCTAGGGGTTTGTGGATGTTTGCACCTGCTACTGGGAGGTGTCCACCTCTGTCCCTCCCAATCCGGCAGGTCCGACCAAATGTTGTTAGGGCGAGTGTAGGAAGGTCAGAGGACTGATTGCGGACTTGTCCCATCCAGATCCACACGGCTAGTGCCGGTGTGGGTGCTCCATCGTTGGTGCTAGTCCATGTGTCACAGGGGACGACTGGGCGTTGGATGCGGACCTTCACTTTGGCGAGCGCTCAGGCCAACGCACTACAAAAAAAAGACACATCCATGACATTTTGGGCCAAACGAATTTTTTTTCTGTCATACATATGACACTTCTATGACGATAATTGTGACAGAACCCGGTATCATCATAGATGTGGTGGGCTCCTACTTCTATGACAAAAAATCATGATAGAAAATGGGCTTTTCATCCTGGGCGGGCGGAGACGCAGCTGCATGATATTCTTTGGGCCGTCCATGACGGAAAAAACCGTGGTAGAAGCGAGGGGGAGGAAAATTTCGGGGAGTTGTCTGTTACGGTGGGAGGTCGGGGGCCGAGCGATTGCACTGCAGGCTACGCGTTACTGAACCCGAGCGATCGATCGATGGCTGTTAACTGAACTCGATGGAGCGATTCCTTCGCTACTGCTGCTAACTGAAGCCGATCTATTGGATGAATAGTGAGTGTTGCGGGGGGGGGGGGGGGGGTTGGATGAACAGTGGGCGGTGGCGTTGCCTCTGGATGAACAGGACCCCGTGGTGTGGAGGGATGGATGAACAGTAGACGGTGGAGGGGTGGCCATGGAGGGGTGGTTGAACAGGACCCCGTGGTTTGGAGGGCTGGATGAACAGTAGACGTTGGAGGGCTAGATGAACAGTAGACGGTGGAGGGGTGGTTGAACAGTAGCCGGTGGAGTAGCGCGCGGTAGAGGCTGGATGAACAGGAGCCCGTGGAGGCTGGAGGAGGTCGACGGTGGAGATGAACAGTATCCCGTGGAGTCCCGTTTTGCGGTATGCCACACCCCTCCCGATGAACAGGACCCCCGTTTCGACCGTAGCGCTCCAACACAAGTCCGTTTCGTCCGTTTTGCGGTACGCCACACCCCTCCCGATGAACAGGACCCTCGTTTCAACCGTGGCGCTCCAACACAAGTCCGTTTCGTCCGTTTTTGCGGTACGCCACACCCCTCCCGATCAACAGGACCCCCGTTTCGACCGTAGGAGGTCTGTTTCGTCCGTTTTGCGGTACGCCACACCCCTCTCGATCAACAGGACCCCAATTCGACCGTAGGAGGTCCGTTTCCTCCGTTTTGCGGTACGCCACACCCCTCCCGATCAACAGGACCCTGTTCCAAACGTAGGAGATCTGTTTCCTCCATTGTGCGGTACGCCAGGCCTCGTTTCCATCACCTGTTCCATCCAAGCCCTCCCGATGAACACGACCACGCATTCCGTTCCGACCCAGCCGGTTGGCTCCCCATGAACACGATGACGACGATGTTTCTTCGTTGCAAACCATCCATGCACGTATGCGCGAGTAGGCGTTCGAGACCCTGCCCGTATGTACGTACGTGGCTGTATTTTATTTCTTGCACACTCGCTGCTGTACGTACATGTACATGCTACGTGCGCGCCTCTACATGGACACATGCGTGCCTCTACTATGACACGTGCATGCCTCTACATCGACCAGTATGTATGTACACTTCCGCGACCAGAATGACAATGCTATGTACGCTTCGACCAGGCGGGTCCCGACTGTCAGGCACTTCCTTTCCTGCGAAGATGTAGCTGGTGGGTCCCAGCAGTCAGGGGGGCGAATCGTTTTTTTCGGACGCACTTCCTTGTGTGCAAAGATTTAGCTGGTGGGTCCTAGCAGTCAGGGGGGCGAATCGTTTTTTTTGCCCGGACGCACTTCCTTGCGTGCGAAGATGTAGCTGGTGGGTCCCAGCAGTCAGGGGGGCAAATCATTTTTTTCGGACGCATTTCCTTGCGTGCAAAGATGTAGTTGGTGGGTCCCAGCAGACAGGGGGGAAAGTTTTTTTTGCGAAATACGGTGGCACGTCCGGTGGGTCCCTGCTGTCAGGTTGAGGAATAATTATTTTGCGCGTAATAAGGAGGCACTTCCTTGCTGCGGCCGTGGACCCAGCTGCCAGCCTCTCCACATACAGTCCACGTCCGATGGAAGCCATTCCTTGACCATGTTGACCACACCGCACCGAGAGCACCAGGGCGGTGGACGACTGCAAGGCCTAGGAAGGGGATGACGCGGAGCCAGGGAAGACGCGGCAGTGGATGCCCACGCATAGAGGAGTATGAGGATTCACCCGTTCGGCTGCGGTGTGAGGCTGCCGTCGCCGCAGAATAACAGGGGGTGTGGGTGCGTAGAGGGATGGCGTGGCCAGTGATGGGAGTAGTAGGGGCAGTGAGGCCTCCGCGACATCACAGCCGTCCACGGGCGGCAGGAGCAGGCGGCACGACTGGCGCTGCTTTGGGCGGCTGGAGCAAGAAGACCAGAGGTTGAAGAAGCACTACGGCCGTTGGATGGACATCGTACGGTCACTGGAGCTAGAATCATTCATATATTGACTAAAGTTGACAAAGTCCTCCGTCCCAGTCAACTTAGTAGGCCCACAAGTCAGCCTCCCACCAAGGTTGGTCCCAGCTAGCAGGGGGTATTCATTTTTTGTGCTTAATAAGGAGGCACTTCCGATGGGTCCGAGCTGACAACGGGGGGAACGTTTTTTTGCGAAATACGATGGCCCGTTCTATGGGTCCCAGCAGTCAGGGGGAAATGTTTTTTTCGTGAAATATTGGTGGCCCGTCTGGTGGGTCCCTGCTGTCAGGTGGAGGAATAATTATTTTCCGCGTAATAAGGAAGCACTTCCTTGCGGCTGCCGTGGGCCCAGCTGTCAGCCTCTCCACGTAGAGTACTCTTACGATGGAATTCGGTCGTTGACCACATTGACCACGCCGCGCCGAGAGCACCACGGTGGTGGACGACAACGAGGCCTAGGAAGGGGACGACGCAGAGCCGGGGAAGACGCGGCAGTGGAAGCGCGCGCGAAGAGGAGTACGAGGGTTCACCGATTCGGCTGTGGTGTGAGGCTGCCATCGCCGCAGAATAACAGGGGGTGTGGGTGAGTAGAGGGATGCCCTGGCCAGCGGTGGGAGTAGTAGGGGGCGCTGAGGCCTGCGCGGCAGCACAGTCGGCCACGGGAGGCGGGAGGCGGTCCTGCCGGCGCTACTTTGGCGGCTGGAGCAAGAAGATCAGAGATTGAAGAAACACGACGGCCGTTGGATTGAGATCCAACAGTTACGTCTGCTAGAATCGTTTTTTGATGTAGTATATAATAACTAAAAAAATCTTGCATACGCGTCAACTAAACAGGCCCACAAGTCAGACCACTCCCTCTTTTTTTAATAATTTATATATAGCTCATGGAAACTTCTTATGCAATTTATTGCAGTTGTTTTTTTGGTCGGCCAGGGCCAATTTCGCATATTTCTGTGGGTTCCAAACTATTTTTAATACCGAAATGTCAAGCCAGATTTAAAGTACTTTGAAGATATATTTAAATTAGGTTAATGCCCAGTGAAATAGGAATCTGAAAATGTGAAAAAAATCAGAAATTATAAAGTAATTGCCAATTTGTCATGTGTTTTTATATTTACAACCCATTTCATATTACTTTCAAGATTTGCAGGCATCTTGAAAGAGTTGCAACCCATCAGGGCATAGAAAAATCAGTAGGCCTGGATTGGGTATTCTTCAGAAAAAAATAAACTGGGCTCATTTTCACAAAGAAAAAATAGCTGGGCTGGTCACATGGTGCACATAAAATATAAGCCTGGGCTAGACAGGCCACAGCCCAGTTCAAACCCTGCTCCGTCTCAACAATACCAAACAAAAAAAATACTGCTCGAGTAGCTACGTCCTAGGTGTCAGCCGGTCTTGTGCTATTCTCTTGTCTATTGACTATATATGCTCACAATGTCGTGGGTCCCAGATATCAGGAAAACACTAGGAGGAAGCATTTTATTTTTCCATACGCTGGCGTGGTGGGCCCCTACTGTCATCCTCTCCAGGTACTTCTGCCGACTCCTGTTGTTTGTTGACCATGTTGACAACGCGAGAGGGCGGCGCCGCAGTGAGTGCACCAAAGCGCGCGGAGGACATCAGCGTTAACGATTTAGGAGACGGTGGGGCGGCGATGCGTGCGCTAAGGCGTAGCCAGCCGTGGGAGGCGGAAGCAGGAGGCCTCGCCGTCGCTGGTTTGGTTTTGGCGGCTGGAGGAAGACAGGACTGAAGAAACACGACCGACTGTAAAAGCACCAGGAGTACTTAACAACCTTAACTGAAAGCAGCAGGGGCACTTAACAACCAAAGCTGAAAGCAGTATGAGTACTTATACAGGTTCAACCATACAAAGCACGCCTCGAACAGTGCTACTTTGCCTACAGTTAACCAAGGGTGAGGCCGCCAAGCCCCCGGACAAGGCCTAGGCGCCACCCCGCGCATCCACAACCTTTTGAAAGCAGCTTCATCTCGCAACATGGTCAATAAACAGGATATTTGCTTTAGAGCCATGGAAAAGCATGAACATAATATTCTGTCCTATTCTCCAAGATGGACGGGCCTTCATTATTTGAGACCACCCACGAATAAGTATCTTTTCACCTCCAAGGGGAATTGAGTAGGTCGACATAAATATCATGTTGTGACCAAGCGCAAGTCTGACCCGACCATGGTCAGGCATCTGTATAGGAACAATAGAACTCGCAGTTCCTGTTTGAAGAAGATCACAGCTATAAAACCGTGTATAAGCAATAGTTTATGAACAACATATATAACAGAAAACAGCTCGTACCATAAGTTTCTCGGCACAGTTGGACCTGTTCAACGAGTGCAGCAGTGGCACACATATCCCACGTGGCCTTCCACCATTGAAACGCCCCACAAGGACCTCAAGACGATCAATGAAGTGTAGGAACATGTGGATGTCGTCCCAGTCAACTTCAGTGCCATCAGTAACAGCCGAGTTACTACAGAATAACAAATGAGCAGCCTACTTAACTCTGAAAAAACCTACACGTGCCACCAATTATAAGAAAAGATTAGTTAGAAGCAGCATCTTCCTGAGAGATTCGTTGCTACTTCTAAAGTTAAATTGTGATTAATTAGACAGAATAGGTGGATTAAGAAGTAATCGAGGCAACAAGCAAGAACCAGATACAAAACTAACATGGATGAACAATTGGAACGACGCCGGGGTGGAAGATCACAGTGAAGATGAGACCAGGTTCTGCTATTTCCATCAACATTCGTGCGCCAACTTTCAGTCCGTAACATTTGAGAAAGTTTATCCAAGTTCGGCCATAAAAAAGCAGCGATCTTCTTGGTTCATGAACCCAACTCGGAAGTAATATCCATGGATTGTCTTCACTGTGACCATTAAACTAGTGTATTCAGTTATGGCAAGGTCGAGCATCTTGAGTACATGTGTTCTAGCAGAGCAAATAATACACTGCGGGAAAAATAATATGAGAAATAGCATGTTCAAAAAAATCCACCCTCCCGGATAGAGAAGAGGATTCTAGGAACATACTGTGCGCGTTTCAAAATGCTGTGGTAGGATGAGAAGGAACAAGTGTGGCGTCTCGCCGAAGGCGCAGAAATCTGTAGGGTACTCGCACTTTGGGCACTGCAACTGAAACACACTAGATTCAGTACAAAGAAAAATGCATCAATGGTGGCGGCTGCCATCCTAGGATTACCTGCGACCAAGGGACTTGGATTTATCGGGGATGGATGAAGAATTCGTACCTGGTTCTCCATGAGAATACCCTATGCAATCGCCAAGCGGGGGTTTTCTCTGAACAAGCAGACGAGGGAGAAGGGGATTCAGGCCCAGTGAAATATTGCCGCTTCGTCCGTCCAGCTTACTGCTAAAGCAGGAAATGGGGGGTTGTGATTTGACGGCTCATTGGGCATTACTACGGCGCTACGACCGGGGTGTGTCTACCATGAAGTTGTGCACTCTAATATGTGCATATGGCACATGGACCCCGTTGCCGGTTGCGCCACATATTAGCGAAAGGAAGTAGAAAGACAGGAGTAACTAGTTACACATAAATATATTTTTTGACAGAGAGATACTCCCTCTGTAAACAAATATACAAATCTTTTCTATCATAGGCTCACCTTGCCGAGAAATATACTCCCTCTGCAACGCACGGACATTATGGGGGTTCAGCTTTTTTTATGGGGGTTCAGCTGAGAATATAATACTCAGATAGGATCACGGTTCTGGACTTTGGGCCGCAGGCCGACCCTGCATGTTTGGGGGCCCATCTGTTCTACCTCAGCGCTTTTCATATTGCAAGCGGTCGGTGCTGCGCTGGTTTTAGATGCTGTCGCAAGGCGAATACACAAAAATGAATAAAGCACGGCGGCTGTTGGAGTGAAATCGAATGACAGTTCCTAACCAGCAATCAGAGTTGCAATTCTATCAATGATATACCATGTGATAAATAATACTATCGTACTACTTATACACACAGGACACTTGTTTCACCATGCCAGATTATTACATCAAAATCTCTCGGAGGATAGATCAGTTCGGCAGTTGCGTGCTACTACTAAAGAATTTCAAAGTTGATTTGGACCAGCTCTCCTTGCCGAGAAAGTTCAATTTTGACATCATCCCCTACCGCAAGATATGATTTAGATTTGAACCTTGACCATCCTTTAGCATCAATCATCATGCGACCATCCTTTGTACTTACGGTATATTGAGCAGGTTCATTCACACCAAGGCTGCGCATGGTAAGAGAAACTTGGCCGCGGTCGCCCGGATTGTTGAACAACTCCCTCGTTGCTCTAGGAATTCTATTTTTGCAAACAAGAAGACATACCCAAACAGTTAGATCAACACAGTGAATCATGTGAAACAACATGGAAAGAAAAAAGAACGAAGCACTTGGGCGGCCAATGCTTACCAAGAAGGTGGACATGTCAGTTTTTGTAAGGACTTTGGTATATGAAGTGCGAACTGCAACCCAATCTATTGTCGGTGCAACTGCACGGGCCGGACCAAGTGCAAGTGCAAGTGTTGGTGCAGGTGCCGAAGCCGCTGCTGCTGCCGGAGATGGTGCTCCTTATAGAGCTGGTGCGGGTGTTGATGCCCGATCCTCTGGTAGATCAGACTGATCCGCTGACGCGGTCGGTGCCCAATCCTCAGCTGAATCAGAGTGAGCTGCTTCCCCTGTTAGTGCTAGAGCAACTGCCGGTGCTCGATCTGTGCAAGACAGCGGCGATCGTGTCTGGTCTGCTATGATCAGCTTTCTAACTTGACTAGGATCCGTGACCGCGATCCAGTTTTTTTCTTCATTTCTTTTAAACGCGAGAAGGACTAATTGTGGCGTTTTTGTTAAACCAAAATGCAGTTCCTCATGGGGATTTAGCTTGTACTCAGACAACGGACTGATCCAATTTTTTCCAGTAATATAAGTGATGGACATTGCCTTCGTTACTGACACGGCATAAGAAGTGAAACCTGCAAAAATAGCCATCGTAGAGCAAACCAAACGGTTTATTCTGTGATGAATGACACATGGCAAAACCTGCATCGTAAAATTGCAGGAAAAGAAAGAAAACATGACATTAAATCAATAAGATTTAGACAGTAAATCAATAAGATTTACTTTACGTGACATGAGTGAATCCTTACCAGGAAATCACTATGTTGAAGTACTAAACAGAAGATTGATCGTCCAACTACGCGTGGCATGCAGGGGCCCTGCCTACTCCCACAAGCAGGATAGTCCAAAGGTCGTGACAATTCGTATGGACCGAACATCCATGGGACTGGAAATCCTGGTGGGTGCGATAAACCCTGCAATGCATACAGATATTGGAGTGTAACCATAATTGATAAACCGTCCTCACAAAAAATATGATCTGGATACTTCAAAATGTACAGACTGAATTGAGTGGACAGACATTAACATAGACCATTCTCAGGACTGACCACACACCAAAAGCGGCAGTACTAATAAACAATACAGGGTTCACAAACACAAATCAAGTACTGAACAATAGTACTTACTACAGACAAGCAAAGTTGCACTAACTAAACTCTGCAGACTATTTCTTGCCACCGGCCTACGGGATGAACCCCGCATAACTGACTAGGCCATGGACTTCGTGTGATATGTCTACATGCACCATCACCATCTTGTCAACCTTGGAGAACCTAACAGAGTGGACTTTCCACTCATAAACATGATGATGAAGACAGGCCACATCAGATTTGTTGGGAAGCTTTACAAGAATCACACCCTTCGTAATCGAAGGCACAACCAGGAAATTGTTGTGGCCAAGTACAACCTCAAGAACACGCCTGACAACAATGCTACAGGAAAATAGTAGTCCAGGACACGTGGCGACAAGGACACAGTAGCTGGATAGTTCACCAGTAGAACTCATCATCAGGTCTTCCAGTTCGGCATGACTTTGAGAACTTCATCTCCACCGCGGACCTGGTTCTAATTCAAACAGAAACCATATTTTATTACTACCTCCGTTCAGAAATATAAGATGATTTTCGATATTATACTCCATATATGACTACATATACACACAGAAATGAGTGAACAAAGACACTAGAACATGTCTTCAAAGGCATGAGAGCAGAGGGATTACATGCAATATCCATAACACAAGTTACTGAGGCAAATATACCCTCTTAAAAGGTAGCATTGATGTTCATAAATTACTCCCTCCGTCCCAAAATTCTTTTCTTAGATTTGTCTAGATACGGATGTATCAAGTCACATTTTAGTATTAGATACATCTGTATCTAGACAAATCTAAGACAAGAAATTTGGGACAGAGGGAGTAGTTGAAAGTAATCTATAAGAAATCAGTGTCAACCTCTCGCATGTTTTGGTCAAAAGAGGAATTTAGAACCGTCATTTGGCACACTAAAATCACATGCAAGATCACCCAGAAAGTTGTACTATACTACCAATACTAGTACTGCGTGTTAGATGAAAAAACACGATCAAGATCGAGAAAAAGATCGTCAACAAGAGACATTACCTGGACTTGCTTAATGAGGGATCCCGGAGATGGGGGCTTGGATAGGGTAATGGCTTTGAGCTTGTTTGCGGTAGTCTCGGCAGGGTGCTTGCACTTCTTCGTACCATGAGCCTCGACGGTTTTGGCCAGACCCATAGACATCACGTCGGCTGGTGCTCCGGTGTCCATCCAAGAGAGGAAGCTGAGAGAGAAGAGTGAAAGGAGGAACGAGATGAGGGAGAAGCGAAGCGAGTGGGGGTTTTCTTCAAGAGAGGAAGCTGAGAGAGAAGAGTGAAATGATGGTTGCTTCGTCCGTCCAACTTAGTGTTGGAAAGGAGGGGGTTTTGTGATTTGACGGCTCATTGGGCATTACTGCAGCGGTTCGATCGGGGTAGTCTACCGTCACTCTACTATGGAATAATTTAGTGCATGGCTGGTGGACCCAGGTACTGGCTATCCCACACGTTGGAGAAAATGAGTAATTTAGTGCATGGCTGGAGGAGGACCCGCACGGTAGAGCGTGTCCACTATTTTTCATTCTGAAAAAAAATGATTACATCAAGCGTTTCCACTCTTACGACGGAGGAGTGCGAAACACGGCAGCCACTTGAACATACATGGTGCTCCTACTACTAGGCATGTGCAGTGGTTCATACGTCAGTACTACACAATCTTGTTGCTAGTGTAGTAAGATATGACGATAACAAATGATGTTGTGCGCATGTCAACTACTCCTATATGTAACATAGTACCGCTTTTTCGACTGTTCGGTCGAGAATGAACGGTGAGATCAATGTTAACAGAACTAGGTCCACAGTGCATGGAGAGTACGGTGCTACAATACTCCACGAAACATGAACCATATGAATCACATCCTATAGTGTTAGACAGGGTGTATGAAGGGTGCATGGGATGGGAGCAAAAGTTCCCTTCTCGACCCACTTTTGGGTGTTTGGCAGAGTGCATGAACCATGAAGGGTGCATGAGTCCACACTAGTAGGTTGACAAAAATACACAAAGAGGAAACAACTATATTGAGATGAGAATGCAACCAAACACACCCACACGCTTTGTGCTACAGTGACTGATCTGCATCTTCTGAGTTTGATCCAACGGTCATGTTGCACCGAGACATGGACATGCCCATGCGGAGGGCGCCTAAACACCACCGAAGTCCCTTTGCTTCTCGAGGCGTACGACGTTGGTGATGCAGGGTGCAACCACCTGTAGAGCCCACTCCTGGTCGACGAGAGCAAGCTCGTCAAAGACGGCGTCAAATGGCACGAATGGATTCCGGTGATGGAGCCCTGAAAGGATTCGCCCGGCAATGGCGACGGCAACCCCTCCTTGTCCAGCTCAGCCCCCACCATCGCGCGGAGACGTCTAAGCTCCTCGGAGATATAGGTGAAGAAGGAGACTAGGTCAGGAAGCCGCAGCTCATTGAAGTCGACCGGGTGGTCGAACGGGTTTAGCCCGACGGCCGGCATCGTCACGCTGGCACGACGGTATGCATCACGCAGCCGCAACACGTGCGTGGCAACTTGGTTCACCAAGTGGCTGAGGCGATCCTGGACCTCATCACGATTGGCCCGCTCGCGCTCCAGCCGGCTCCCCTAACGGCCTATGGTATCTCCCGCTTTCTGCAGCAACGCCGCTGACGCCTCGAGCATCTTTGTGGTGGACGCCTGCCGCTTTTGAGGCTCCGTGAACTCTCACACATAACAGAGGAGCATGGCACTCCTCTCCTCCTTGAGCTCACGGAGCTCCACATCCTTGGCCCTGAGCTCCGCATCCTTGGCATGGAGCTCCTGTGTCAGGCGCCTCACCTCGGACTCCGTGATCTGCTGTGCCGCCATGGCACCAGGTAGAAGCAATGGGGAGAGGAAGAAAAGGGGGCGAAACGGCTGAAAGGCAATGCAATCTACGGGAAGGCGGAGAGAGCCAGCCGAGGAGCGGGGAATCTTTTGGTTTTCACCATGGTAAAACACCAGTCATCGACTTCTCACATCAGGGAGCAGTGGGTTTTTACAGGCGGAGTCATCGTGACTAATTGCTGACGCGCCTGCTCCCGTAAATTAAAAAATTAAAAATCCTGCCGCGCCTGCTCCAGTCAATCAAAAAATTAAAAATCCTGCCGCACCCAAACACCAGAGCAACGCCGCGGTGGATATTTAAATTTACCTGCCGGCAAGTACTCCCTCCGTTCAGAATTACTGGTCGCAGAGATGGATGTATCTAGACGTATTTTAGTTCTACATACATCCATTTCCGAGACAAGTAATTCCGAATGGAGGGAGATAAAAAAAGGGGTGAAAAAACAAATGTGGCGGCGGCCTAGCTAATCGGTCGAACTAGCCCAACTAGCTAGCCACCGTGCTTCACTGATGTACTCGGCGGGAAAGGTGGTCTTTCGTGATTTGACGACTCATTTGCTTGCTTCGGTGCTACGACCGAGGAGGACCTAGAAAACGCGCGGTAGGGCATACCACGTCAGGAAGAATATATGCGTGCACCACTCGGGAGGACCCGGAAACTGCACGGTAGGCTGTACCACGTCTCGGCACGGAGGAAAAATGTGCGTGTAAAAATATACTGTATCAGACGTAGTACCTATGGTTCGACCTTGGGACCCAGCCAGTCGGTCGAAAACACCCCACTAGCCACACAGCTGCAT
Source organism: Triticum aestivum (assembly GCF_018294505.1). NCBI lineage: Eukaryota > Viridiplantae > Streptophyta > Magnoliopsida > Poales > Poaceae > Triticum > Triticum aestivum. The sequence goes on along the minus strand of NC_057795.1, from coordinate 499,335,099 downwards.
CATGCAAACGTGGCATGGTTAGCTCCGTCTCGACCAGCCACAACGTCTCTTGTTCTAGGTGATTCTTCTATTTTCCAAGCTTTTTTAGTTGTAATAACACCATGGCAAGCTAGCGCCGCTCTTCGTGTGTGCCCGTGCAAAGGTTAGACGATGGAGAGAAGAGAGATTGAGATCGCAGACCTGGGACCCACCAGTAAGTGAGACAACGGTCATGCACGTGTTTACAAGGCACTCCCTCTACTCTACTCAATGCAAGTACTGTATAAAATCAAGTTATGGGACAAAGCCAACAACCGTTCGTTTTTTCAGGCTATCGACTTACACTTTGTAGTCCAGGTTGCCAGTTCGAATCTCATCTTTCAGATTTGTTAGTTTTAGGTCCAAATTTGATTAATGACAAGTGGGACCCCCCGTGTGTTGTTCCAATATTTCAGTTTAGGATGGTTTTTTTGAACAAACACTTTGCGCGGTTAGACAAGTAACTGCACGAGTTACACGTATTTTGCAAGTTTAGAACAAGAATGATAGCGGCATAGAATATCACATCCACCCCGCATCTTAGATACTATGGTGATACGAGTTTTTACACCGTTGGAAGTGAGATCCAATGGCTCGGGAGTAGTCTTTGTGATTATGCGCAATTTCCAAACTCTCCAAAGGTTATTTTTTGTAGATAAAACATTCAGGCCTTGTGTGTGCCGTTGCATCTTCGATCCAACGGCTCCCCGGTGCTCATATTAGGTGCTCCCCGTTGCTTAATTACCCGCTACGGTGATGAGCATCTAGGTCGTATGATCAGTGATCAGATGGAACATGCATAGTACTTGTACTTTCTGCGCATTTCCCAAACTCTATCAGCCGTATATTGTAAAAACATTCAAACCTCCTACTGTGGGCCGCTAGATCTTAGTGAACTCATATCACCATAGAATCTACGATGCGGGAACACCTCATATTCTCCCGTGCGAGAAAACATAAGGTGATATCGTGGCTTGGATGCTACGGTGATACGATCTTGGAGGTTGTTTGATCTGAGATCCAATGCATGGCATCTGAGCAGTCTTTGTGCTTGTAAGCAGTGGCCGAACTCTTTTGGGGCTTATCTACAAAAAAACATTCGAACCATCGAGGAGGTGTTGGGTAAAAAATCCAACGCCTCCGAAGAGCTTGTATCACCAAAGCATCTAAGGTGTGGTAGCACATGATATTCTTACATACAGGAGAATATGATGTCGTCCTTCATCTTAGATGCTACGGTGATACGAGCTTCGAGGTCGTTGGATATGGGATCAAAGGGCATCTAAGTAGTTTTTGTACAAATTGTGTGCAATTCTCAAACTCATCAAGGTTTCCTACAAAAAAATTAAGACACATCATGTGAGCTGCCATATCTTAGATCTACAAGCTCCAAGCAACTCGTATCGGCATATAGCATCTAAGGTACGGGGGCACATGATATTCTCCCGGGGAGGAGGGGTGGGGCGTGCACAACCAATCGGCGGTTGGGAGGGTGGGGATAAATATAATCTAAACAACCCTAAACAGAGCTCCACAATTTTATCTAAGGTCGAGGGGTTGACCCCCGACAATCATAGCTCCGCCTAAACACAACATTTGCATGTACTGTAGTACTAGACTTAATATTCATGTTTCAGTTTCATGTTCATTTTAAATATTGAACTGAGGACCATGGATGTCTTACATTTTACTCCCTTCGTTCCTAAATATTAGTCTTTTTAGAGGCTTCAAATGGACTGGCACATACGGATGTATATAGACATATTTTAGAGTCTAGATTCACTCATTTTGCTCCGTATGTAGTCACTTGTTGAACTCTCTAAAAGACTAATATTTAGGAATAGAAGGAGTATTTTTGAATTCGTGTCATACATGCATGGGTTGGAAAAATAGATGCACTATACTTATTGGATTGTTGTTGTGTTTGTGCGTGTGTGTCTCTGTGCGCGTGTGCGTATGTGTGTGTGTGTGTGTGTGTGTGTGGTCATATGCTTGATACATACAAAGTTTTCTCACCTCCATATTGTTCATCTTTTAAATTTGAATTTGCATTGGAAAACTTACTAGGGATACCATGAAATGTGAAATCCACGTTGAGATCACTATATCACAAACTCACTCTAATTCAACAACTCGTCATAAATCAATTACCATGTTGAGATTAGTATTTGCAAGGAAAATACGGGTATTGTAATACACATAGATTCGTTTGGCAATTTAAACGGTTCCTTTCGTATTCTCGAATGGTAGGACCCAACGGCGTACCAGCCAGACCTTGGCTCGTGTTGATCCTAAAAAAACGGGCTCGTGTCCTTCGGTGGCGTGTGTGGTACGCACATTAGGCAACCCCAACCAGTCGAGCCTCAGCGTTTCAAGGCGAAATATCTGGCGGCCAGAATTCCAGCCCTAGGAAATTCCCCTCATGTCCCCGGTCCATAATGACTACCGGTGAACAACGGAGGGATGCTTTAGTAACTAGACAATGTTACCTACCATGCCGAGCACGGTTCAATTCCCTCGGTCGCCGCTCGTCAAGGTCACCCGTCAACTGCATTGCCTAGTAGTAGTACTACTACTACTACACCAGGATGAGCACAGAATTGAGCCCGTTTGTTCGTGCCTAGTACTTGAGTTAATATATCAGGCAATGCACTGGTACGCAGGGAGTATCCTTTTACGGTTTGTAGGGCTTATCTCAAAATTTTAGTTTTCCCATTTTATAAGTCTCAATTTGGTTGTTCCCCATCACATGTTCAGATTTCAAAGTGCAATAAATCATTACATGCAAGAATTAAGAGAAAATTGACCAATGCATGTACTTTATGCATGCATGCATTGCAATTAATGCATTCGTAAACACAAGTTTTGAGGAAAACAAGTGCATTAATTGAGTGATTTTGAAAACTACAACAATTGTTCCACCACTCACCATCTACCTTGGTTGGTGAGATTTTTGAATTGAGCCCTATAAATCGGAAAGGAGGTTTAACTAAGCAAAATGTTTGACCAAATCCATTCTTAAGAAATACAACAGGACAGATGTACGGCTTGAAAATTTATTGCATGATGCAGGTTATGATATTGTTTCGAATCCTGGATCTTAAATTTTAGAAAATCCAAAAGTGAGCATAAATTCTTGAAACTGAGCATGGTCACGTGATATGGCACAAATATTACTTCGTAAGGTTTTTCTTCAATTCGAGACAAGCTGCTTATGACAAGTTGCACAAATGAAGAGCCAAGGTATTTTGGAACAAAGACCTGTCACGTTAACGCGAACGCTTTCACTATTGAAACCGTGGGCGTTTACGTGCCGCCACGAGTCCCCGCTTCTCATCGATAGGTGTCGTCCCAGCAAGCGTGTGAGTTGACGGGAGGCGTGCGAGCAGACTGCTGCGTCGGCTGTCAGGGAGGCGTGCGAGCAGACCGCTATGCAGACTCACCGGAAGGCGAGCCCTTTGACCAGGCTCCGCCGCCCACCATCGTCCCAACTGCTCCCACTTTTAATGTCGCCGGCGCCGCAGTTTAAAATCAACCTCGCACTACTCGGTATCTCTACAATCCTCTCTCTACCTCTCCGATTCTCCTGTCATCTACCTCCAACTAGCCCGACCTAAACATATGCCATGCCACATCACGATGGTCTGCCCTTAGTGTTCCAGTTTCACGAGGAAGACACCGAGCCAGAGTCTCAAGAACATAAGGTGCTTTGGGACGAGCTTGAACTGCCCTTGCGGGAAGACGCCGCGCCTGTCCCCGCTCCCGTTCCGGCTCCCGTCTCCCCGACTGTGCCAGCGCCCATCCCCGTGGCATTGATGGGCTGGGAGCCACACATTGTCGCCGAGCTTGATGCCACGGGGTTCTACGAGGTCCCACCGACTTTCACGCGCCCGTGCACCTGCCAGCGCATGTGTGTCACGACCGGTTTTCTGGGTATTATTTTCCCAGAAAATGGCCTTTGTGCTCACCAGCCCCAGGATTACTGTTAGCTGATGAGTCACCAACTTGATACAGAAACTCCAAGCAAAAATACACAATATGTAGTACAAGACCATTCTGGCATATGAGTACAACATAAGGTTGCTAGCGGTTGATGGCGGAAGCGGTTTGTGGATCATCAACGTCTATGGGACTCCATTTCCCACAGGAATAGCTGACCAGGTTAACTCCTATCTTCGCGAGGCTGCTATCACCGTTGCTTAGGTTCCGGGCTGTCATCGCAACGCTCCTCTCCATGCAAGAAATCTAGCCAAGACAATAGCCAGGGACAAGCCAGTGAGTACTTTGAATGTACTCGCAAACATTATGAACACATGTATAATATAACAAATCATGCTCTAAAATATTCTATGATCACAACATCAGTCATAAAAATAAAATCCCTGATGCATGCAAGCAGGTTATTTATATGCAACATGAATATGTAATCACAGAGTAGTAATAAAATGCCGATCGGGTGTCTGAAGCGACGCCTCGAAAGGAGAGTAAATAACGAACATGCCTCAGTCGGGCGTCTGAGCGACACCACATAAAGGGCTTATAAAGTAAATAAATAACAGCATGCCACAGTCGGGCGTCTGAGCGACACCACATAAAGGGCTTATAAGAAAACAATCACAGTGAATATCCAAGAGGTAGAATTGTCCCAGGGATACTCAATACTTCAAATAATATAAAGGGGTTAGTCCATAATAATAATAATCATAATCATAAGTCACACGTCATGATCCATGTTCTGGTTTAGTAGTTTCTCCTCTGAAGACCGACACTATGACCGACACTTGACCCAACCCAGACTGTAGTCCTTAACCATGGACACGGCTATTCGAATAGATTTAATCTCTGCAGAGGGTGTACTCTTTACCCACGAGTAACGGATTCCTTTAGTCCATCGGGACTAATTCCATCTACGGTCTTTCAATTGAAAACAAACCTGACCTGCACACACCAGCTTAACTTACCGATGTATGGAATCACCCACGACACCTGTCAAACAAAACTCTAAGTGGGGAGGCTACAACCTCGTGTAGCATGGGATCAAACTTATATCGCGCGCTCTAAGGGGTGCCCCCCCTCTCGGTCCCAACCAGAAACACCCATGCCCCCGGACCAGGTGGCATGCCTACCGGATGCAGTCGGTATCTTCCACCATGGCCTCTCTGTATGGTGTGTGCTAGAAAGGGGTTGACAACTTACTGAACCGTACCCTACCTGCTGTAGGGACAAGTGGTAGTACAAAACAAGTATGGGGGTTACTGGAACAAGACTCGATCTATGGTCGACTCAGGAGGTTTAAGTATTGCCTGCATGATTAGCATAACGAATATATTTCATCCAATAGACAGAATCACCACTCATCATACCCCATCATGCCATACCGGACACACTCATCTCGACGAGAAACTAGGGACAAGCTCAGGTCTACCCAAGACAGAGACTTTCCCGGCTTCCTTCCGGCAGGCACGAAAATCATACGAGGATGATTACTGTCACAAGCATGACCATTTCCAACAGCAAGGAAATCTCCAATATGCATTCATGCAAATGATCGTATCACCACATAAAATAACGAGTTCGCCATATTAAGGTGGTGTTATAATCGTGTCAAATAACACACACAATACTATGCCGGGGTTCAGAATGCTTGCCTTCAAGAGTATGTAAGTGGGGTGTGCCTTTTGAAAGTTGACTTCTTCTTCAAAAACCTATTTTTTGAAATTATTCAAATTAACACATAGTTTCAAAACAGTGCAAAAAGTTGTCTGAATTTTTTTCAAATAAATCTTAAAATAAACTAGACTAAATTTGAGAGAGGTAGGAAAAAGAATCAACTCATTTGGAGTTTTATTTAAAAAGATATAGCCAGTCAAAGTTTTGGTCAAACTATGTTTTTAAAATAAAACAGAAAAAAAGAAAATGTTTCGAAAACTGAACACGTCGAAGGCGTACTTTGCTTTTACGCTTCCACTTATCCAACGTGGACCGGCCCGTGGTCACTGACAGTGGTTCCAGGGGGCCCACTGGTCAGGTTTGACCGGTCTCCCCCGCCTTCCCTCTCCTTTGGCCGAACGGGGGTGGAGCTCCGGCGATCTTCGCCGGTGGACGACGGCTCCTCGGGGGCATCCGAGGGCAGGGTGGGATCCGCCAGCTCTGGGCAGACCTCCCCGTGGTTGCTGGGTCGGCGAGGGTGGAGGGAGTCGTCGGGGCGAGCTCCGCGGCGGAGGAGGCTTCGGGTGGGTTTGGGGTTGTGTTCTACGGTGGTTCCCGATCACGATTGAGAGGCTGGGCAGTTCCGTATGGTCGAGGGGAGTAGAATGGTGGCGCTGGAAAGGGGGGAGAGGGCCTGCTCGCGACGAAACGGACCGGAGCGTGGCGGCGGCCGAACCGGCCGAAGACGGGGAAGAAGGCTTTCCCCCGACGATTACTGGCTGTGGTGCTTCGAGGGAATGGTCTGAGGCTGCCTGAGTGGCTGGATGAGCTCGGGGGCCCCTACTTATTGTGCGGCTAGGTCGGTTCACGGCGGCCGTGGATAGGATCGTCGGCGACCGCCATTCTGTAGAGGACAGGGCGACGTGGCGGCGACGGGCGCTAGCTGACGAGCTAGTGGATGAACTCGGGCAGTTCCACGAGTGAGCTGGCGCGTTGGTGTGGCTCGGGCGGCGCCGACCAGTGCAGAGGTTGTCGAGGCGGCGGTGGCGCCTTGCGGTGGCGGCACTGTAGGGCGCCAGGAGGGGGCCAGGCGGCTCTGCGGTGAGGGAGGGGTCGGGTACGTCGACTGGGAGACGGGAGGGGCCAGAACGGGCGTGGGTAGGCAGCAGCGAGACGCGGCGGCTCGGTGCGCGCGAGTGCAAAACATGCGATCTGGGCGCGCCCAAAGCACGCGCACCAGGTGTTCGGTGAAATGCCAGAGCATGCTAGGAGACTTGGGTGGGGCTGGGGCTTACCAGGTCTTGGCTAGGGTGTGCAAGCAGATTAGTGGACATGGTGGTGTGGCAAAACAAGTAGGTCCAGTGTGCAAACTAAAACTCATGTCAAAACTGATCATGCCCATAAGGTGTTTGACAAAATGCCAAGGGCACTTAGGCATTTCTTGGGGTGGCCAAACTTTCCAGATTGGAGTCTCTTCAGATGTAGGTGAGGATGGCAAGGTCATTTGGGCAAAACCAGAAACTTGCTAGTGCAAGTTTTGCAAATCTTCAGTTTTGGACAGAAAGAAAAAGGCATGATTGCATGCACTTAAAATCCTCCCATGGGTCCACTCTCTTGGACTTAAGGGTTTGGTAATGTGTACTACAAGCAGGAGAAATCTCATGGTCACTAGAGCACAAATAATTAGGGATGCAGTAGAAAACACCCCACTGGGCCAGAATGAAAATGAGGTTGATTCACTCAATTTTTTCAAAGGACATAACTGGGTTTTTGCATAAAGATGAATAATATACTCCTACTGACCTCCCCTAATTTTGGTGGAAGTTTTAAAGAAGTATTTAAATAGGTTGCAGTGCAAAAGTGAAATCTGACCAGATTTAAAAACTTGCGGTAAACACAAAATCTCCAAATGACTAAGGGATATTTCTGCATAAAAGTGATTTAGGGACATCATATGTCACCCCCAAATTTTGGTGGGATTTTTAGATAAATTTATCAAAGGGTTGTAGTGCAAAAGAGGCCCTGAAACTTATAAAAATCATTTTTAAAGAAATAAGGCTCAGGAAAAATATATTTATGCAAATAATCCCACTGATAAAAGAATTGTCTTATTTGAGAGGATAAATAAGTCCAATAATGATTGAAAAGTTTTCAGTTGGGGTAAAAACTCCATAATAATAAAGAAAAGAATGGTTCTGAAATCAAAAGGAAATCCAGCAAATAAAAGTTTAAGTTTCCTGGCAAAATTTTAATTAATAAAACAAGGTTAAATTTTTTGGGGTGTTACAACACTACCCCCCTTAAGAAAAATCTCATCCTCGAAATTTGTTAAGAGTTGCTTTCAAAAATATCTTTCCTGTTGGTTGAAATCAAAAAGTTTACTCATAGCGCAAACTTTGTGTCGTTGAGGTTGGTTTTTGGCAGCTACGCCCGAGATTAAAAATGCAATCGCACGTCAACATACTCATGCATGGCTATTACTAAAATAGGGGTGCACAAGCAAATAGCATTTAATCATGGTGATTCAAGATCACATAATTACAGGGCGTGGACATACTAAGACTCGGTACTGCTCGAGCGACTCTAGTCTACCTCGTTAATATCTAAGCGGGCGTGCCTTGCGGACGTCGAGGCTTCTCCACGGTTCTCACCGTCAGTGTTAGCTGGAGGAGGTTGAGGGACTGCAGGGTCGGGGTAGCGGTGATGACCATCTCGGGGATTGTTGTCCACAATCCCGTTGGAGCGTGTTCCCAAAAGGCGACGAAGCACTTCTGGGGTCATCAAGGTGTTTTGGTCGATGACTGGGGGAGACCTCACAGACTCGATCAGTTGTCCGAACAGCACGACTGGGTTGTCAGCGTTGGGCTCATCTTCTCCTCTAGCCGGGGCTCGGCGGATCAGTTCTCCACGAGCTGCGATCAGATCAAGAGTGATTTGATCGAATAGATCCTCTAGTGCACTTACATAGCGCACCAGATTGCAACAATGCAGGATCCGTCTCGTGATCTCCGTTGGCAACCTGGGGTGGCCTACCATACCCGTGATGGCTGGGGTAGTAGTAGAACGAGCGACAGTTAACTCTGGGCGACAAGTGCCGGAGTTGAACTATAGCCTCTCGAGCAGCTAGTTGGATGGCTTGTGGCTCAAAGGAAGTTGTCCTTCCGGTGAACCTGTAGGGGCGTTCTGGAGATAGACCCCTACCATAGACGTGTATCGTGGCCTAGAATTAACGGTTCTCACCGCTCAAGGGTCCTTGGTACACAACATATTCTGGGGGTTCTTCTAACGCAAAGGCACGGCGGGTGAGGTTTGCGAGCACGGTCACAAAACCTCCAAGGTTGGTTGTTGTGGTCTCATTGTGGGCAATGGGTCCTGGCATTATAGCTCGGTTTGGGAAAGAGTTTGTGTTGTGCTGTTTGAGGCTAGCATGCCCTTTTTATAGAAAAAAGGGGACGGAGTCTTCCTTCGCACGCTTGCGAATGGGACAATTTAGGGGTCAGTCACTGGCGCGTGATCGACAGGCTAGGCTGATAGGTTGGGCACCGACTGTTGGAAATATGCCCTAGAGGCAATAATAAAATGGTTATTATTATATTTCTTTGTTCATGATAAATGTCTGTTATTCATGCTATAATTGTGTTATCCGGAAATCGTAATACATGTGTGAATACATAGACCACAACAGGTCCCTAGTGAGCCTCTAGTTGACTAGCTCGTTGATCAACAGATAGTCATGGTTTCCTGACTATGGGCATTGGATGTCATTGATAACGGGATCACATCATTAGGAGAATGATGTGATGGACAAGACCCAATCCTAAGCATAGCTCAAAGATCGTGTAGTTCGTTTAGCTAGAGCTTTTCCAAATGTCAAGTATCATTTCCTTAGACAATGAGATTGTGCAACTCTCGGATACCGTACGAGTGCTTTGGGTGTGCCAAACGTCACAACGTAACTGGGTGACTATAAAGGTGCACTACGGATATCTCCGAAAGTGTCTGTTGGGTTGGCACACATCGAGACTGGGATTTGTCACTCCATATGACGGAGAGGTATCTCTGGGCCCACTCGGTAATGCATCATCATAATGAGCTCAATGTGACCAAGTGTCTAGTCACGGGATCATGCATTATGGTACGAGTAAAGTGACTTGCCGGTAACGAGATTAAACGAGGTATTGGGATACCGACGATCGAGTCTTGGGCAAGTAACGTACCGATTGGCAAAGGGAATTGTATACAGGGTTGATTGAATCCTCGACATCATGGTTCATCCGATGAGATTATCGAGGAGCATGTGGGAGCCAACATGGGTATCCAGATCCCGCTGTTGGTTATTGACCGAAGAGGTGTCTCGATCATGTCTGCATGTCTCCCGAACCCGTAGGGTCTACACACTTAAGGTTCGGTGACGCTAGGGTTGTAGAGATATGAGTATGCAGTAAACCGAAGGTTGTTCAGGGTCCCGGATGAGATCCCAGACATCACGAGGAGTTCCGGAATGGTCCGGAGGTAAAGAATTATATATCGGAAGTGAAGTTTCAGCCATCGGGAAAGTTTCTGGGGTTACCGGTATTGTACCATGTAAGTGCATCTAGTGCCACCCCTAGTTGGTTTTGGAGTATTGATGACAAAGTTGGTTGAGGGACTAATGCGTTTGTGAGAATTGCAGGATAACGCAGGTAGTGTCCCTCATTGATTCGGTTTACCTACCGGAGATGACCCCTAAAAATGTATGAAGACATTGACAACAATGGTGGTATGTGAAGATATTCACATTGAAGACTATGACATGAGAAGACATTGAGTGAAGACTATGGAGCGCGAAGATTGTGTAGTTTCGTTGTTTCCTTTTCTTCTTTGTTGAGTCATAGGAACCACCCTACTGTTAAGTGGGGTCCAAGTGAACAAAGTCAGAATGACTGAAGTGATGCTCAACCCAAATCCTATGTCTTCGAGCGAAGACAATGAGAGAAAATCTTATCCAGAGCTGGATGAGTCAGCTTTGCTTGTAGCCCAAGTGAAGTTGCCGTGTGTGTTCGAAATCTGACCGTTGGAACACGTGTCAGTTCCTTAATGACCCAGGGTCATTTCGGACATATCAGGTCGGGTTGCCTTGTGGCTATAAATAGCCCACCCCCTACACCATAAATTGGTGTCTAATCAGAGTTAGTTCACGGCTTTTGTCGTTTGAGAGCAACCCACCTCGAAGCCTTTGAGAGAGAAATCCTTGCGAGGACAAAGCCCAAACACCCAGAGCCAAAGAGTGTTAGGCATCACTGAAGTCTTTCTATCTGAGTGACCTGAAGACTTATTACACTTGAGGACTGTGTATCCTCCAGCCGGTTAGGCGTCGCGTTCTGAGCATCCAAGAGTCATTGTGGATCGCTGGTGAACGAAGTCTGTGAAGGTTCGGAAGTCTACCTTGAAGACTTACCAGAGTGATTGGGCGAGGACTGTGTGTCCTTAGCTCAAGGGGAATAAGGTGAAGACGCGGTCTTCTGAGTTGAATCTCAGCCTCCCTAACCAGACGTACAGTTGTCACAGCAACTGGAACTGGTCCAACAAATGTTGTGTCTTCAACAAGTTATTGGTTCTATCCTCTCCCTCCCTTTACTTTGAGTTTGTCTTCGTGAAGTCATTGCCTATTTGTCGTACATGTTTGACTTCATTGCTTGACTACTATCGTTGATTGGCTTCATACTATCTTCCATCCTGATCCTTACTACCAAGCTGCTATTAGTCTTTGTACTTTCACATTATTGCATAGTTGACTATGGCTTGCTTGTTGTAGTTTATCTGCCGCTGCATATCAATTAGGTCATTTCTATTGCTTGTCTTCGAAACTTCCATGTTTTGAATACTTTGATAAAAATCGCCTATTCACCCCCCCTTCTAGTCGATAACCAACACTTTCAGTTGGTATTAGAGCAAGGTACTCCCTTGTTCTGTGTTATTCGGTTTAACCACCTGGAGTTTAGCTATGTCGACTGCAGGATTGAGGAATGTATCTTTCCCCACCTTTGACGATCATGAGTATCCTCGGTGGAAGGCCATGATGAAGAAGCGACTCATGGCTATGGATAGCAAACTGTGGACTGTCACTGCGATTGGTCTTACCGATCTATGCAAGATGGCGGAGGCTGATGACATTCGCAAGTACACTCTACTGAACCTTACAGCGAAGGATGTCATCTGCTCCTGTCTGTCCCGAAATCAGTTCAGGAACGTCATGCACCTCAATCATGCGAAGCTAATCTGGGACCGGCTTTCTGAGGTCTATTAAGGTCATCTTAATCGTCATGATCCTTGGCTTGAGGACTACAAGGAGTCTCTTAAAGAGATGACCTTTCCACCTGAATCGTCTTCATCTTCACCATGCCTCATGGCAGGGGGTGCTAAGGTAACTGAATGCTACCTCTCTGAAACTAGTGATGATGAATCAGGTGATGAATTTGGCCCCAGCTATGTCAAACTTGCTTCCCTTGCCTCTAAACAACAAAGAGCCTTGGAAAAGGTTCAAAACATGCTTAGTAAGAGCGATGATATGTTGGGCGAAGAAATGGATCAGTCAAAAGCATTGGCTGAGAGTCTTCAGAGACTTCATTCCAAGTTTAACGCCCTTCAAGATCAACATAATGCTCTCTTGTCTGATCACGAGAAGCTTTCTTCTGAATGTCTTCAAAGAAAGCAAGATCTTGAAAAGATAAGAGTGGACTATGGAGATCTTCTGAAGGAGTGCGATTCATTACTTGCTCAAGAAATCTGCGTTACACAGGATGGATTTGAACCACCATGTCTAAAATGCATTGAGCGTGATAACGCTACCACTGCTTCTACTGTTGCTTTGTCTTCAACTACTGACGTGGTAACTGACCCCTGTGCTGAGGATACCACTACTATTGCTGATGAAAATGCTAGGTTGAAGACATTGCTTGAAACAGGGATATATAAAAGTCTGAAAGGACATCAGATACTTTGTGATGTCCTCAAAAAGCAGATTCTGAACCGAAACCCTAGGAAAGAGGGTGTTGGGTTTGAGAGGAAAATGAATGTTGATGGTTCCTACTGGAAGCCTGAGCAGTATCCCAAAACCACATGGGTTGCTGCAAAGGAACCTTCAGTGGATCCATCCACCTTATCTGGCTTTACCTGTGCTAATCCTATTATCATTGATGAATCCTTTTATGCAAACTATAAACTGTTCAAAAATCAGAATGGTGAAGTGTTTGCCAGGTATATTGGTACTAACTGCAGGAATAGACCACCTATGAAGAAGATCTGGGTTCCCAAAAGCTGTCTTGAGAATCTTCCTGTGAATGTGGTCATGACACCACCAGGGAAGAAGACAAACCCCAGACCTAAGGCGTCATATGGTCCAACGACTTCATAAAGATACAGGACTCACCTGAGTCACCCTAACGCCAATGTTTTGCAGGGAAATCGCACTCAAACTTATGAATATGAGCGTGTGTCTTCAAACTGCTATGTTCATAGAACTAAGAACTTTTCTGCTTATTCATATGAGTATCATTCATCTCCTGCAAGGCTATTTGCTAGGGATCCAAGACCGAGAAATTCTCAGATGCTGCACTTAGACTCATTGCTTATAAGCCACCCTTGAAGATGTGGGTGGTGAAGAAGAATTAACTTTCTTTTGCAGAATGAGGTCTCCAGCGAGCAATCAAAGGCGTCCGATACTATTGCTGGGGACCTAAAACACTATAAGGGACGCATGATAAAATGGTCTTACTATGTATTTCACATGTGAATCGCTTACCAGTCATACTATGAGTTCTAACCTTGATCTAAGCTGTGATAATCCTTGTGTAAGTCAAATGCTTATGCTTCACAACACACTTTGTGAAGCCTATCCTCCTAACTGCACTATAGGGTATGACACCTCATGCTTCAGAGTGGATTATGGACAGCGGATGCACTAATCATATGACTAGTGATCGAAGTCTTCTCATGGACTCAACCTTACGTACATCAGACAAGAGTCACATCACATTTGCTCACACTGGTAAAAGCAAAGTATTGGGTCTAGGTAGAGTTGCAATCTCAAAGGATCAACACATGGATAAAGTGATGCTTGTTGAATCCCTTGGGTTCAACTTAATGTCTGTCTCAATGCTTTGTGACTTGAACATGATTGTGCTATTCGGAAAATATCGTTGCCTTGTACTAATGGAATCTGACAAGTCTCTAGTCTTTGAAGGGTATCGGAAAGATGATCTATACATGGTAGATTTCTCAGCAGGTCCACAGCTTGCCGTATGTCTTCTTGCAAAAGCTTCAGAATGCTGGCTCTGGCATCGGAGGCTGGGGCATGCTGGCATGAGAAACTTACACACACTCGTCAAGAAGAAGCATGTTATAGGAATTGACGGTGTCAAGTTCAAGAAGTATCATTTGTGTGGTGCCTGCGAAGCTGGAAAAATGACTAGGGCGAAGCACCCCTCGAAGACAATCATGATGACATCTCAACCCTTCGAGCTGTTACACATGGACTTATTTGGCCCTACTCACTACTCTACCCTCACAACAACAGCTTGTCTCTATGGCTTCGTCATTGTTGATGACTACTCAAGATATACATGGGTGCACATAATTCTCTACAAGACTGAAGTGCAAGATGTCTTCAAACGCTTCGCAAATCGAGCCATGAACAATTATGGCATCAAGATCAAGCATATCAGAAGTGACAACGGCACTGAGTTCAAGAACACCGGGCTTGATCTTTATCTGGATACAATGGGAATCACTCATGAGTTTTCTGCTCCATACACACCTCAGCAAAATTGCATTGTAGAGCGCAAGAACAGAACCCTCATTGAGATGGCTCGAACAATGCTCGATGAGTACCAGACACCAAGAAAGTTCTGCCCTGAAGCTATTGATACAGCATGTCACATCATCAACCGTGTCTACATCCATAAGCTTCTGAACAAAACATCCTATGAGCTCCTTACTGGCAAGAAGCCAAATGTTAGTTACTTCAGAGTATTTGGTGCTAGGTGCTGGATCAAGGATCCCCATCACAAGTCAAAATTTGCACCTAAAGCTCACGAAGGCTTCATGCTCGGTTACGGAAAGGACTCGCACTCTTACAGAGTCTTCAACCTCTATCACTATAAAATCGTTGAAACTGTGGACGTGCGATTTGATGAAACCAATGGTTCACAAAGAGAGCTCCTGCCAAGTACACTAGATGAAGCTCCTCCCAGCGAATCTATCAAGCTGATGGGAACTGGTGAAATCATGCCTTCTGAAGCACAGCCTGAAGAGGAACTTATCATTTCTGCACCAAAACAACCTGAAGACAATGCTCAGACCAAAGACAATCCTCCCAATGATGACAATGATCAGCATGACCAAGGTCTTCGTCTAGTTCATCCTCGTGTTGCAAATGAAGTACAAATTGAGAAGATATTGATAGCATCAATGCACCTGGTCCACTTACTCACTCAAGAGCAACACAGTTAGCAAATTTCTATGGGCATTTTTCATTTGTGTCAATATCAGAACCCAAGAAAGTTGTTGAAGCCTTTATGGAACCTGAATGGATTCAAGCCATGCAAGAAGAACTTCAACAGTTCAAGCTGAATAATGTTTGGGAACTTGTCAAGCGTCCTGACCCTCGCAAGCATAACATTATTGGCACTAAATGGATATATCGAAACAAGCAAGATGAGCATGGTCAAGTCGTCAGAAACAAAGCACGTCTTTTGCTCAAGGATATACTCAAGTTGAAGGAATTGACTTCGATGAAACATTTGCTCCTGTGGCTAGGCTTGAAGCTATTCGCACACTGCTAGCCTATGCTAACCACCACAACATCTTACTATATCAAATGGATGTGAAGAGTGCATTCCTCAACGGCAAGATTGAAGAAGAAGTGTACGTTGCTCAACCACCTGGCTTTGAAGATCCAAAACATCCTGATATGGTGTACAAGCTGAACAAAGCACCGTATGGCCTCAAACAAGCTCCTTGCGCTTGGTATGATACGATCAAAGACTTCCTGAAGAGAAAAGGCTTCAAACCTGGATCCCTCGATCCCACACTCTTCACAAAGACATATGATGGTGAACTGTTTGTATGCCAAATATATGTGGATGCCATTATCTTCGGCTGCACCAACCAGAAGTATAGTGATGAGTTTGGATACATGATGCAAGAGCAATATTAGATGTCCATGATGGGTGAGCTAAAGTTCTTCCTTAGTCTTCAAATTCGTCAGCAAAGGAACGACATCTTCATATCTCAAGAAAAATATCTCAAAGACTGTCTGAAGAAGTTTGGAATGCAAGATTGCAAAGGTTACATGATGCCAATGCCAGCCAAACACCATCTGGGTCCCGACGACAATGGTAAAGAGTTCGATCAAAAGGTATACCGCTCCATGATTGGTTCTTTACTTTACCTATGTGCATCTAGGCCAGATATTATGCTTAGTCTTTGCATGTGTGCTCGATTCCAAGCAGCACCAAAGGAATTGCATCACTTAACTGTGAAGCTAATTCTTTGATATTTGGCTTACACCCCAACACTCGGATTATGGTATCCAAAGGGCTCAAAATTTGATCTGGTTGGATTCTCGGATGCTGATTATGCTGGTGACAAGGTGGATCGCAAGTCTACATCAGGCACATGTCACTTTCTGTGACGATCACTTGTCTGTTGGTATTCAAAGAAGCAAAACTATGTATCACTCTCAACTGCTGAATCTAAATACATTGCTGCTGGATCTTGCTGCGCTCAGCTTCTATGGATGAAGCAAACTCTCAAGGACTATGGCGTCAATCTGAAACAAGTACCTCTCTTCCGCGACAATGAAAGCGCCATCAAGACTGCCAACAATCCAGTCCAGCACTCGAAGCCAAAGCACATTGAAATTCGTCTTCACTTTCTCAGAGATCATGTCATGAAGAAAGATATTGACATCATTCACGTCAACACTGAAAAGCAACTGGCAGATATCTTCACAAAGCCCTTGGATGAGAAAAGGTTTTGCAAGTTACGGTGTGAGCTAAATATCTTGGAATCCTCAAATGTCCTGTGATCAGGCACACATCCTAAAACTTATGCATGTTGATGACTTAGATGTGCAACACACGAAGTAAAGTATATGTTCAATCAATGAAGACTTACATTCTGAGTGTGAATACATTAACGTGGAATTTGACTTTGGAGCGCCATGATAATTGTGCGCCGTGTCTGGGTCTAATACTTCCTATACGTGTCACGACCGGGTTTTCCGGGTAATAAATTTCCAGAAAAGACCGTCGTGCTCATCAGCCCCAGGATTACTGTTAGCTGATGAGGCTCCAACTTGATACAGAAATTCCAAGCAAAATACAAAATATGTAGTACAAGACCATTCTGGCCAGTGAGTACAACAAATGGTTTCTAGTGGTTGATGGCGCAAGCGGGTTGTGAAACATCAGTGTCTATGGGACTCCATTTCCCACGGGAACAGCTGACCAGGTTAATTCCTATCTTCGCGAGGCTGCTATCTCCATTGAGTGGGTTCAGGGGCTGGCATCACGTCGCTCCTCTCCGTGCACAAAAATCTGGCCAAGACAATAGCCAGGGACAAGCTAGTGAGTACTTTGAATGTACTCGCAGACATTATGAACACAGGTATAATATAACAATGATGTACTAAAAATATTTTATGCCCATGACGTCAGTCACAAAAGATAAATAAATCTCGGATACGTGCAAGCGAGTTATTTATAAAATTGCAATAACGTAGTAGTATTAAAATATATGAAATAAATAACAAGCAATGCCACAGTCGGGCGTCTTAGCGACACCACATAAAGGGCTTTAAAAAGAATGCCACAGTCGGGCGTCTGAGCGACACCACATAAAGGGCTTTAAAAGAAATGCCACAGTCGGGCGTCTGAGCGACGCCACATAAAGGGCTTTAAAAGAAATGCCACAGTCGGGCGTTTGAGCGACACCACATAAAGGGCTTTAAAAGAAATGCCACAGTCGGGCGTCTGAGCGACACCACATAAAGGGCTTTAAAATAAATGACATAGTCGGGCGTCTGAGCGACACCACATAAAGGGCTTTAAAAGAAATAATCATAATGAATATCCCGGAGGTAGAACCATCCCAGAGATACTCGGTAATAACAATAATATCACGGGTTAGTCAACAATAATAATAATCATAGATATCACAAGTCACGAGTAGTAATTCCATTTCTGGTTAACCGTTTCACCTCCGAAGACCGACACTAAGACCGATACCTGACCCATCCCAGACTGTAATCCTTAACCATGGACACGGCTATTCGAATAGGTTTAATATCTCTGCAGAGAGTGTACTCTTTACCCACGAGTAACGGATTCCTTTAGTCCATCGGACTAATTCCGTCTACGGTCTTTTAATTGAAACACACCTGACTTGCATACACCAGCTTTCACTCGTGTCTGGAATCACCCACGACACCTGTTAAGCAAAACTCTAAGTGGGGAGGCTACAACCTCGCATAGCATGGGATCAAATTTCTATCGCGCGCTCTAAGGGGTGCCCCCCTCTCGGTCCCAACCGGATACACCCATGCCCCCGGACCAGGTGGCATGCCTACCGGCTACAACCGGTATCTTCCACCATGGACTCTCTGTACGGTGTGTGCCAAGACAAGGGTTAACAACTTACTGAACCATACCCCACCTACGGTAGGGACCAGTGGCAGTACAAAAACAAGTATGGGGGTTACCGGGACAAGACTCGATCTATGGCCGACTCAGGAGGCTTATGAGTTCCCTGCATGACATGTATAACAAATATATTCCAACCGAAGAAATCACCACTCAATGTACCTTACCATGCCATGCTGGACATAACCGTCCTGACGGGGACCGGTGACAAGCTCACGCCTACCCAAGTCTGAGGCTTTCCCGGATTCCTTTCCGGCATGCATGCAAGGCACATGAGGAGGATTACCATCACAATAATATTCATTTCCAACAGCAAGGAAATCACTGATATGCTTCCATGCAAATGATCATGTCACATGAAATAACAAGTCCTCCGAAGTAAGGTGGTGTTATAAACGTGTCAAATAACACACCACAAACATTATGCCAGGGTTCAGAATGCTTGCCTTCATGGTGTGGAGAGGTGGGGGTGCTCTCCAAAATTTTTGAAAGCTTCTTTCTCTCCCAAAAATCCTATTTTCAAGAATATGCAAATAACACCTATTTCAAAAACAGTACAAAAAAGTTGTTTGGAAAATATTCAAATAAATCTTAAAATAAACTAGACAATATTTGAGAGATGTAGGAAAAAGAATTAATTCATTTGGAGTTATATTTAAAAAGTTATAGCCAGTCAAAGTTCTGGTCAAATCTGTTATTTAAATTAAAACAGAAAAGAAAACGTTTCGGAGGGGAATACGCTTTCGGAGCGGGGAAAACGTACTAGGCGGATTACATCTTCACTTAATCCCACGTGGACAGGCACGGGGTCACTGACAGTGGGTCCAGGGGGCCCACTAGTCAGGTTTGACTAGTCTCTTTCCCTCTCCTTCCTCTGTCCCGAGCGGAGGCGGAGCTCCGGCGATTGTCGCCGGCGACTGGCGGCTCCTCGCGGGGCCCTGAGGGCGGGGATGGATCCGCCACTCCAGTGCGGTCCTCCCGGTGGTCGCAGGGTAGCTGGAGGTGGAGGGAGCTGCCGGCGGCGAGCTCCGCGGCGGAGGAAAGCTTCGGTGGCGAAGTGACATTGTGGCGGCGATGGTTCCCGATCAAAATCAAGTAGTGGGAAAGGTTCATGGGAGGATGAGGAAGTTCCTGGTGAAGAGAACGTAGAGGGGGAGGTACTGGAGGTGCCGGATTGGCCGGGGCGGTGGCGGCGGCCGGAGTTGCCGGAGATGAGGAAGGAGTCCTCCCCGGGTCGAATGCGAGGCAGGGGAGCGTCATGGGGGTTGCATAAGGTCGCCTGCGTGCTCAGGGAAGCTCGGGGGTCCATTTATAGCGCGCCAAGGTCGGTTCCGCGGCGGTGGGGATAAGCTCTCCGGCGAACCGTCTCTCTGTAGCTAGGGCGACGTGGCGGCGACGAACGCTAGCGGACACCCATGTGGATGAGCTCGGGCTGTGCCGGGGCCAGGTGGCGAGCCGGGGTGGCTTGGGCGGCGCTGAATGGAGCAGGGGCTGTCGGCGGCGGCGGCGGCTAGCTCTTGGCCTGCCGAGCGTGGCGGGGGCTGCTTGGCGCGTTGCGGTGAGAAGGGTAGCGCGTGGCGAGGTGCTGCAGAGCGAGCCAAAACCGTGGGGGCCAGCGTGTCGGCTCGTGTGCGCGGCTGCAATATGCGCGCTCTGGGCGTGCCCAGAGCACGCCGACCATCTGTTCGGCGAAATGCCCTGGCCTGCTAGATGGCTTGGTTGGAGCTGAGGATTAGCAGTTCTAGTCTATGGCTTGCAAGGGAATCAGTAGGCAAGCTGGTTTGGTCAGGAGATCAGGTTCACAGTGCAAACCAAAAATTCATGCCAAAACAGATCATGCCCATATGGTGTTTGACAAAATGCTAAGGGCACTTAGGCATTTCTTGGAGTGGCCAAAATCTCCAAATCAGTGTCTCTGTGGATGAAAGAGAGGGTGGTGATGTTAGTTGGTGAAATGCACAAACTTGTTAGTGCAAGTCTAGCAGAATTTCAATTCTGGACAGGAAATAAATGGCATTATTTCATGAACCAAAATTAATCCAAGGGGTGCATGCTCCTGGACTTAAGGGTTTGGCAAGGGGGACTACCAGTAGAAAAAGTAATCATGGATATAGGAGCAATTAAAATGGTGGTTGCTGTACAAATCATCAAGTTGGTCCAGAATGGAAATGAGGTTGATTCACTTAATATTTTCAAAGAACAACCCTGGATTTTTGCACAAAATGGAA
The DNA here is from genome assembly GCF_018294505.1 of Triticum aestivum. Classification (NCBI taxonomy): domain Eukaryota; kingdom Viridiplantae; phylum Streptophyta; class Magnoliopsida; order Poales; family Poaceae; genus Triticum; species Triticum aestivum. Next base: position 499,314,521 of record NC_057795.1, on the reverse strand, counting down.
TAATATGCTCCTACTGACCTCCCCTAATTTTGGTAGAAGTTTTAAAGAAATATATAAAAGGGTTGTAGTGCAAAATGCACTCTGGACCAGAGAAGAAAAACTGAGTGTAGGGCTCAAAATATTTCATGAATGAGATATATTTTTGCATAAAAGTGATTTAAAAACATCACATGGCATCTCCAAATTTTTGTGGAAATTTTAAGTGAATCTATCAAATGGTTGTAGTTCAAATATGGCCATATAACCTTGAAAAAGTATTTTCAAGAAGGTAAAGATCAAGCAATTAAATTAGTTAATTAGTTATACTGATAAAAAGGAAAGTTTTTCTTGAGAGGTTAAATAAGTCCAATAACATATTTGAAAAGTTTTCTCTTTGGGAAAAACTCATCATAACAGGGAAGGAAATGATTTAAAAATCAAAATGGAGCTCAGAAATCCAAAGTTTTAATTCCTAGCAAAATTTTAATTTAATAAAACAAGGCCAAATTTTTGGGGTGTCACAATACTATCCCCCTTAAGAAAAATCTCGTCCTCGAGATTTGCTAAGAGCCGTTTGTGAAAAACAAAAGTTCCATATACATTCGAGCGGTTGTGAGACTGCTGCCGTGGTGCTGTGTGAAATTAATTAATCCGCGTCGTGAAGTGGCAGGTGTAGCAATTCAGGAAAAAGAAGTCTCACTCCAGGATTTTGCGAGGGAAAAACAGTTAATCTTTAGGAGCATAATCCACAACAAAAACTACACACATTAGTAGAAGCCAAATAATTGACTCGTCGTACAAACTCAGGGTATCACGCATAAGTCACACACATAAATAAATGTTGCAAGGAACAAATACAATAGCGATGTCTAAAATGAAAATGGTAACTGGGTGGGGTCCTGATAAAATGTCTCTGGTAAAGGAATACACTCCTCTTCTATCGGAGGAAGTGGATTGACCAGTCGATGCATGCGTCTCTCCGGGTCGGGTCTCAGTGGTCTGCCGATGGCAATCTGAGGATTTAAATCTGCGAGGCCCTGGAGATAATCCATCACTCGCTGGTTCAAATGCTCTTGAGCAATGATGTACTGGATAAGGTTGGCCAGAACTGGGTCTCTCTCAATACGTCCACCGGGAAAAGATGTTACTTCTCCGGGTGCTGCACGACTCGGAAAGTAATAATATCCTCGTTCGCGGGCATAGGGTACTGCGGATCGAAGACGAGCAATCGCTTCTTTCGCAGCAGCTTCTATGGCCAGGTGTGGGGTTGGCATAGATTTCCCCACGAAGGAAACTTCTATTGGATCTTGGTTAGGGTCTACAGGAGGAATGTGTACTGCTGCCCAATATTCCGAGGTGGATGGGTAGAACCCATGGTACTGCGGGTAAAATCCCACAATATTTTAACGAAGCTACCTGGGGTTGCATCTGGGGTTCTCAGATGAATGCTGGGGCTCGGCATGACAGGAAAAAGCGTGAGTGTTGTGTACAAAGTGAGGGTTGTTGGGTAAGGTCACAAGGTGGTCTTTATATAGCAATGGAGCCGGGTCGTTTTACCGTGGTGAAAGGTAATAAATTTGCCAGCTTAGCTCCAAAGGTCAGGTCAGTGTCGGAGATACACATATCTCATAAAGAGACGTGTTACTGTGGTTGTCGTCGGGTTGGTTTTGGTAGTCGTGCCCGGAAAATATGCAGCTATGCGCTGACCAAAAATGCAAGGCTACTATTAAAGTAGAGGCACAAAGACAGGCTGCGTTAACATACGCGGTCGCATGATTACAAAGCGAGGATACATTGAAACTTGGTGCTACTCATACGGCTTAGTCTACCTCGTTCATGTCTAAACGGGCGTGCCTGGTGGATGTCGAGGCTTCTCCACGTGTCTCACTGCCGGGATTAGTCGGAGATGGCGGGGGAACTGCAGGGTCGGGGTAGTGATCATGAGCATCGCGGGGATTGTTGGCCACAACTCCATTGGAGTGTGCTCCCAAAATGCGACGAAGCACCTCTGGGGTTATCGCAGCACCTTGGCCGATGGCTGGGGCAGATCTTGGGGTCTCGATCGGTTGTCCAAACAACACGACTGGGTTGTCGGCGTTGGGCTCGTTTTCTCCTCTCGCCGGGGCTCGACGAACCAGCTCTCCACAAGCTGCGATTAGATCAATGGTGATCTGGTCGAACAGTGCCTCTAGTGCACTTAGATAGCGCACTAGGTGCAACAATGCGGGGTCCGTCTCGTGATCTCCGTTGGCAACTTGGGGTTGTCTACCATACCCTTCACGTCTGGGGTAGTAGTGGAACGAGCGACAGTTAACTCTGGGCGACAAGTGCCTGAGATGAACTATAGCCTCTCGAGCGGCTAGCTGGATGGCTTGTGGCTCAAAGGAAGTTGTCCTTCCAGTGAACCTGTAGGGGCGCTCGGGTGCTAGTCCCCTACCGTAGATGTGCACAGTGGCCCAGAATTGACGGTCTTCACCGCTCATGGGTCCTTGATACACAACATATTCTGGTGGCTCCTCTAACGCGTAGGCACGACGGGTGAGGTTTGCGAGGATGGTCACAAAACCTCCAAGGTTGGTTGCTGTGGTTTCGTTGTGCACTATAGGTCCAGGCATTGTGGCTCGGTTTGGGGTAGCGGCTGTGCTGTGCTGGGTTGAGGCTAGCGTGCCCTTTTTATAAGAAAAAGGGGACGGAGTCTTCCTTCGCACGCTTGCGAGAAAGGACTATTTAGGGGCCAGTCACTGGCGTATGAGTGACAGGTTAGGTTGATAGGTTGGGCACCGACTGCCAAAAAGGTGTTGGGTCACTGTGTGGCTATCTTGCACGAGAAGCTTGGCTGGGGTTTGGCTAAGGTCTAGTGTGTTGGTCTGCCTAAGTTTATTGACCTGGCTAAGATAGGATTAACCAATGGTCAGCCTGGCTCTGATACCAAGTCTGTCACGACCGGGTTTTCCGGGTAATAAATTTCCAGAAAAGACCGTCGTGCTCATCAGCCCCAGGATTACTGTTAGCTGATGAGGCTCCAACTTGATACAGAAATTCCAAGCAAAATACAAAATATGTAGTACAAGACCATTCTGGCCAGTGAGTATAACAAATGGTTTCTAGTGGTTGATGGCGGAAGCGGGTTGTGAAACATCAGTGTCTATGGGACTCCATTTCCCACGGGAACAGCTGACCAGGTTAATTCCTATCTTCGCGAGGCTGCTATCTCCATTGAGTGGGTTCAGGGGCTGGCATCACGTCGCTCCTCTCCTTGCAAGAAAATCTGGCCAAGACAATAGCCAGGGACAAGCCAGTGAGTACTTTGAATGTACTCGCAAACATTATGAACACATGTATAATATAACAATGATGTACTAAAAATATTTTATGCCCATGACGTCAGTCACAAAAGATAAATAAATCTCGGATACGTGCAAGCAAGTTATTTATAAAATTGCAATAACGTAGTAGTATTAAAATATATGAAATAAATAACAAGCAATGCCACAGTCGGGCGTCTTAGCGACACCACATAAAGGGCTTTAAAAAGAATGCCACAGTCGGGCGTCTGAGCGACACCACATAAAGGGCTTTAAAAGAAATGCCACAGTCGGGCGTCTGAGCGACGCCACATAAAGGGCTTTAAAAGAAATGCCACAGTCGGGCGTCTGAGCGACACCACATAAAGGGCTTTAAAAGAAATGCCACAGTCGGGCGTCTGAGCGACACCACATAAAGGGCTTTAAAAGAAATGCCATAGTCGGGCGTCTGAGCGACACCACATAAAGGGCTTTAAAAGAAATAATCATAATGAATATCCCGGAGGTAGAACCATCCCAGAGATACTCGGTAATAACAATAATATCATGGGTTAGTCAACAATAATAATAATCATAGATATCACAAGTCACGAGTAGTAATTCCATTTCTGGTTAACCGTTTCACCTCCGAAGACCGACACTAAGACCGATACCTGACCCATCCCAGACTGTAATCCTTAACCATGGACACGGCTATTCGAATAGGTTTAATATCTCTGCAGAGAGTGTACTCTTTACCCACGAGTAACGGATTCCTTTAGTCCATTGGACTAATTCCGTCTACGGTCTTTTAATTGAAACACACCTGACTTGCACACACCAGCTTTCACTCGTGTCTGGAATCACCCATGAAACCTGTTAAGCAAAACTCTAAGTGGGGAGGCTACAACCTCGCGTAGCATGGGATCAAATTTCTATCGCGTGCTCTAAGGGGTGCCCCCTCTCGGTCCCAACCGGATACACCCATGCCCCCGGACCAGGTGGCATGCCTACCGGCTACAACTGGTATCTTCCACCATGGCCTCTCTGTACGGTGTGTGCCAAGACAAGGGTTAACAACTTACTGAACCATACCCCACCTACGGTAGGGACCAGTGGCAGTACGAAAACAAGTATGGGGGTTACCGGGACAAGACTCGATCTATGGCCGACTCAGGAGGCTTATGAGTTCCCTGCATGACATGTATAACAAATATATTCCAACCGAAGAAATCACCACTCAATGTACCTTACCATGCCATGCTGGACATAACCGTCCTGACGGGGACCAGTGACAAGCTCACGCCTACCCAAGGCCGAGGCTTTCCCGGATTCCTTTCCGGCATGCATGCAAGGCACATGAGGAGGATTACCATCACAATAATATTCATTTCCAACAGCAAGGAAATCACTGATATGCTTCCATGCAAATGATCATGTAACATGAAATAACAAGTCCTCCGAAGTAAGGTGGTGTTATAAACGTGTCAAATAACACACCACAAACATTATGACAGGGTTCAGAATGCTTGCCTTCATGGTGTGGACAGGTGGGGGTGCTCTCCAAAATTTTTGAAAGCTTCTTTCTCTCCCAAAAATCCTATTTTCAAGAATATGCAAATAACACCTATTTCAAAAACAGTACAAAAAAGTTGTTTGGAAAATATTCAAATAAATCTTAAAATAAACTAGACAATATTTGAGAGATGTAGGAAAAAGAATTAATTCATTTGGAGTTATATTTAAAAAGTTATAGCCAGTCAAAGTTCTGGTCAAATCTGTTATTTAAATTAAAACAGAAAAGAAAACGTTTCGGAGGGGAATACGCTTTCGGAGCGGGGAAAACGTACTAGGCGGATTACGTCTTCACTTAATCCCACGTGGACAGGCACGGGGTCGCTGATAGTGGGTCCAGGGGGCCCACTAGTCAGGTTTGACTAGTCTCTTTCCCTCTCCTTCCTCTGTCCCGAGCGGAGGCGGAGCTCCGGCGATTGTCGCCGGCGACTGGCGGCTCCTCGTGGGGCCCTGAGGGCGGGGATGGATCCGCCACTCCAGTGCGGTCCTCCCGGTGGTCGCAGGGTAGCTGGAGGTGGAGGGAGCTGCCGGCGGCGAGCTCCGCGGCGGAGGAAAGCTTCGGTGGCGAAGTGACATTGTGGCGGCGATGGTTCCCGATCAAAATCAAGTAGTGGGAAAGGTTCATGGGAGGATGAGGAAGTTCCTGGCGAAGAGAACGGAGAGGGGGAGGTACTGGAGGTGCCGGATTGGCCGGGGCGGTGGCGGCGGCCGGAGTTGCCGGAGATGAGGAAGGAGGCCTCCTCGGGTCGAATGCGAGGCAGGGGAGCATCATGGGGGTAGCATAAGGTCGCCTGCGTGCTCGGGGAAGCTCGGGGGTCCATTTATAGCGCGCCAAGGTCGGTTCCGCGGCGGTGGGGATAAGCTCTCCGGCGAACCGTCTCTCTGTAGCTAGGGCGACATGGCGGCGACGAACGCTAGCGGACACCCGTGTGGATGAGCTCGGGCTGTGCCGGGGCCAGGTGGCGAGCCGGGGTGGCTTGGGCGGCGCTGAATGGACCAGGGGCTGTCGGCGGCGGCGGCGGCTAGCTCTTGGCCTGCCGGGCGTGGCGGGGGCTGCTTGGCGCGTTGCGGTGAGAAGGGTAGCGCGTGGCGAGGTGCTGCAGAGCGAGCCAAAACCGTGGGGGCCAGCGCGTCGGCTCGTGTGCGCGGCTGCAATATGCGCGCTCTGGGCGTGCCCAGAGCACGCCGACCATCTGTTCGGCGAAATGCCCTGGCCTGCTAGATGGCTTGGTTGGAGCTGAGGATTAGCAGTTCTAGTCTATGGCTTGCAAGGGAATCAGTAGACAAGCTGGTTTGGTCAGGAGATCAGGTTCACAGTGCAAACCAAAAATTCATGCCAAAATAGATCATGCCCATATGGTGTTTGACAAAATGCTAAGGGCACTTAGGCATTTCTTGGAGTGGCCAAAATCTCCAAATCAGTGTCTCTGTGGATGAAAGAGAGGGTGGTGATGTTAGTTGGTGAAATGCACAAACTTGTTAGTGCAAGTCTAGCAGAATTTCAATTCTGGACAGGAAATAAATGGCATTATTTCATGAACCAAAATTAATCCAATGGGTGCATGCTCCTGGACTTAAGGGTTTGGCAAGGGGGACTACCAGTAGAAAAAGTAATCATGGATATAGGAGCAATTAAAATGGTGGTTGCTGTACAAATCATCAAGTTGGTCCAGAATGGAAATGAGGTTGATTCACTTAATATTTTCAAAGAACAACCCTGGATTTTTGCACAAAATGGAATAATATGCTCATACTGACCTCCCCTAATTTTGGTAGAAGTTTTAAAGAAATATATAAAAGGGTTGTAGTGCAAAATGCACTCTGGACCAGAGAAGAAAAACTGAGTGTAGGGCTCAAAATATTTCATGAATGAGATATATTTTTGCATAAAAGTGATTTAAAAACATCACATGACATCTCCAAATTTTTGTGGAAATTTTAAGTGAATCTATCAAATGGTTGTAGTTCAAATGTGGCCATATAACCTTGAAAAACTATTTTCAAGAAGGTAAAGATCAAGCAATTAAATTAGTTAATTAGTTATACTGATAAAAAGGAAAGTTTTTCTTGAGAGGTTAAATAAGTCCAATAACATATTTGAAAAGTTTTCTCTTTGGGAAAAACTCATCATAACAGGGAAGGAAAAATTTTTGGGGTGTCACAATACGGTGGGTAACGCCACCACCAAATTTCTTGGTTTGAAGTGTTTCACTCATGGCGTTATTTTTGCAATATCTTCGCATTTGGTTTGTCTTCAAATTTCAACTTATCTTCATGATTTACTTCACTATGTTGATTTGATTGCCTTCTCATATATATATATATATATATATATATATATATATATATATATATATATATATATATATATATATATACTAGTATTCTGTCCTCTACAGGATTCACTTAAAGCTATGTCTTCCTTGTTGAATCTTTTGAACTAAGTGAATGTGATCGGACCCTAATCTCTCTAGGCTTTCTATCTCAAACTCTATCTGTCCAAATCATATGCATTCTATTGAAACTGTCAAATGTCCTCTCTGCATCCTTGTCAACAGAAGACACAGAGACAAACATTAAGTCTGTTTTAAATGATTCATCCTTATTGTTTGAAATCCGGAGAAGCCGGAACAACCATCCGACAAACTTGGCGGGCGTGGGAACGTGGGACAACTCTGAGTATGTTGCATGCTTGCCATGTGTCCCTCAGATGTGAACAGGCAGGGGCACATGCGTAATTACGCTATGTCGCACACCTTCTTATAAATACATGTCCCCTGCAGTCAAGAAAACCTTCTTCCACCTCTCCACCTCGTCAAAACCCTAGCGCCACCGCTAGCTCTCGACGACGCCAACGACGAAGCGCTTAGCTGCCACGACTTCTCCGACGCCGTCCTCACGCCGTCCGCGGACTTCGTCCTCTCCGCCGCCGCCGCAGGTTTCCTCTGTCGCGAAGTTAGGGCACGGTGGATTGAACTGCTCGGTCTCCTATTCGTCCCATCTAGCAGTTCTTCATGTGGTAAGTATAACTCTATTTTTACCACCTTTTTGATCCTCAATGATTCATTCTATTTACCAAAATTGGTTTCTGCCTATACAATGTTAGATCTATTCTGTCTGCATCTCATACTGCCTAGTATATTCACTTAAGCTTCATATCTAGTTAGATTCCTCACTTGTACTTATTCACGGATTCGTACAAATCTGGAACCAACTCTCAACATATAAGTGAATGTCTTCGCAACATGAGGTCAATGTCTTCAAACTAATTTATCTTCAAAATCTTCTGAGAATGCATATGTCCTCTTCCCCTTCCCTCGCATCTCTAATGCTGTCACAGGTACATGTACGTGGGAGAATCCCTAGGTTCTCATAGTCTACATTTGTTTGCAGAATTCTTACAGCAACACATTAACTCTCCCGAAGCCAGTTCCTGTTTGTCCAGCAAGCGAAAGCCTTTGAAGCCTTTAAACGTATTGAAGCCATTCAGTTTGAAGTTCATGGCTGTAGAGAAATCAGTAAGGAAGGGTGGTAGACAACGTCGAGGGGGAACATCAAAAGATTTGCCTGATGACCTCGTAGACCTTTACAAGACAGATCCTGATGAGGATTACAATCAGCGCAAGACACGAATCCAATGGATTCGACGATATTGGGCTGAACAATGGTTCAAGTACAAGTTCGTGTCCCAGGAGTACGCTGAGAAGAATGCTATCAGAAGTCCTTGGGGTGATAGTCTCTATTGAGGCCTTCCACCCAAGAACAGAGCTGAAGCTATTGCACACGATTTCTATCCTTGTATGGTCTGTGGACCACAACCTGAAAATGATGACCCATCATCATTGCTCTGGTGTCGTGACGATAATCTCTTCAAGCGCAACTTCTAGCATGCAAAGACATCGGCCAAGGAAAACAAGAAGTCATTGGGATTAGATTTCAACCCTGGTCCCTGTGCTCCCCGTGCTGACGGCTCACGTGATGCAAAACCCAATGTCATCGGCCCCTTTTCCAACCTTGATGGCCTCATCAAATACATCTTGGTCCAAGGTGCCAAAGTGGATCATTCTGACAATGATGATGACACTGATGAAGCCCCAGCTCCTCCTCCAAAGCCGCAGAAGCTAAAGAAGACTAAGGCTTCAACATCAACCGCTCCTCCAAAAGCTTCACGTGCGAAGCCACTGGCCACTGCACCTCCTGAAGACAGTGTGCAGTCTGAAGATCTATCACGCATCTCCAAGAAGACGGAGAAGAAAAAGAAAATCGTCAAGAATACTGATCAGACATTGACTCCTGCTGCCATTCTATGAGAAGAGCACATTGATCTGTCCAGTGATGAAGATCTTGCAGATGATGCTCTTGAGAAACTGATCAAGAGGAAGGAAGAAGCAGAGATCTTCAATAATTTGCCTCTCTTTGATGTGGCAATCATCCATAACTTCATTGATGAGTGGTTTGACACCCCAAATCTCAGCTTTGATGATCTGCAACTTCCCATTGGCCTCAGCGTCGCCTTCAATGGCGCCATTGCTTCTGAGCTAGCTCTTGCTCAGCGCATTGTTGAACTGAAGCACAAGATCGACTATGAGAAAGCTCAGTTCAAGAAGCATGTGGCCAAGCTCAGCGTGCAAGATGTCAAAAACTTCAAGATCATGCTACATGAGCTCAAAGAAGCCTTTCACAAGAAGCATGAAGAAGCTAGAGGCTCTCGTGAGCGCATAAAGAGTCTGGCTGACAAGTGTGTGCTAGCCTACAATGAGGCTAAGAAGCGTAAGGCTCTTGGTCGTCATGGCATTGACCCCAAAATGGCTGCAAAGAAGAAGCTATCAACTGTCCAATCTGCACCTTCAAGGCAAGATGAACCTCGCATAGTCTTCCTAAGCAGCATGACAGGCTCGAAGCCAAAGGTCATGTCAACCGCTTCAGAACTAAAGAAGACAAGGGCTGCCGAGGCTGAAGCCAGAAAAAGGAAAAACACAGAAGCCTCTGATGTTGCTCCCTCCAAGAAGAAGCGCAAAACCAAGAAGAATCGGGCTGCTCCCACAGAGCCCCTTGTTGTTGAACCTATCTCAATGGTTCGCCCTGCATCTGAACACCAAGAACGACGGATGATTGTTCATGAGCCTGCTTCCACAGAGGCTTATGAAGCTGAAGACATTCCAGCAGTTGATCCCATCGCTGCTGAAGACATTGGTCACCGTGACAATGTTGAACATGATGAAGTTCTTCCTCAGATTGAACACAACTTGGTATCATCGCCTGTTCTCACGAACAGCAAACTCATCAGCATTGGTCGTCCTCTGACGCCAATTGCTCAGGATGCATCATGGGCTGATCGCCCACAACAACAAGACTCCCCCAGTACTCCCCAACAACAACAAGTCAAACCATCTGTGCAAGTTGAAGAGGATGAGGCCCAGCCAACTCCATCTCCAAAGGCGTCGCCTGTATTACAAAGGCTTCGCAAAGGACCAAGGCCTCAAGTCCCTCTTCCGAGCGTTCCAGAAGGAGAAGTGCACCACCAATCTGTTGCACGCCAAGTGTTTCCAGAAGCGACTCCAAGTGTGAATGTTTATGTGTCTGAAGCCAAAGCTGCTGAAGACAATCCGGCTGCATCAGCCAATGGCGAACAAGAAGAAGAACGTCTCCCTACTCCCCCCATTACTGAAGAAGCTGTTCCTGAAGTGAATGTGCCAGTGCCAGACCCTCCAGCTCATCAAGTGGAGGTTGAAAATCTTGAGGCTGCCACCACCAACACTAATGAAGCCAATGACGTAGTCATGGCTGAAGCAAGTGTGGAGCCTGCACCAAGCAACATGCCAGAAGTCAATGCTGCAACTGCTCCTGAAGCCTCTGTTGTTGCCACTGCTCCTGTTCCGCCACCAAGGCCCCATACAATTGAGCAAGCATACAACCATGGCCAGCTAATCACTGTCAGATGGCCCGTTCTGGTCCCTCCGCCTAATGTCTCTGGTCCTCAGTTTGATTATCACATTGAGCATAGGCCTCAGGTCCAGAAACCAAAGCCAAGACTCCTGAGGTTCCCAGGTACTGCCACATCTACATGGTCCTTCAATGCAAATGGCTTCAAAAGCCACAACACCTTCTTTAACAACGCAAAGAACCCCTACTCAAGGCCAAGAATATCATCTGATCGTTTCTGGAGTCATCAGCAACGAAGCTATTACTCCTGCGTTTTGTATGATCAAGGGTGCATTTTTCCTCATATGCGTCTTGACACTGAAGTCATTGCTGGACTGCCATGCTTAGAAAAAGCACTTGACTGCTTTCGTGATGCAGGTTTGCTCAGCTTTGTGACAGACAAAGAACATTGGAATGAGGAACTTTTGCTTCAATTCTATGCTACCCTCCACATTCGCGGCTACAACAGGGATACAAATACATGGGTTCTCGAGTGGATGACCGGAAATGTTCATCATGAAGCCAAAGCTCTTGACATCATTGAGCTTACAGGCCTATCCACTCCCGGAGTGTTGTACGAACCTGATTGTCAACTGTAACGCCCCGGATACAACTTTCCATATTCGTAACTCAACCTCTTGCCTTTTCCGGAGATGCGATATGATATTTCCTTCGTGGTTGGGTTGTTGTCGTTTGCTTTGCATTTTGTTCATGCCATGCATCTCATCTCATAGCATCATGTGCATCGCATCCATATGTTTTCATAAAACCCGTATCCGCTCATAGTTGCCGCGTCACCCCTTGTTTTTGTTGACCGTTCTGAGTTCAACCGGGTTGTCGATTCCCTCTTGTCTGACCGTTTGACCTTCTCTGCTCTTTACTCAGACCCCTCGCGTGCGTTCGAGACTTCCCTGAACCCGACCTGCTCAGTTGTCACCGTTGGGTCCGGATCAACCTCAAGCACCCCTAAAGCATCTTTGGTTCCTTCATGTGACTCCCTAACCTATTTATCTTGACCGTCCGATTACGATCGAAGCGTCCAATCTAGCCCTCGTTTTGGACCTCCTAGTATATATAGACCCGTAACCCTAAATTTTAGGATCAATGTCCCATCACTCCCATCCCCGCCGCCACTCTCTTGGGATCCATCCCGCCACCCACCTGGTCTTGTCCTTGTTTTCAGCCACCAGTCAACTAGATCTGATCCAGGCCACCCTTCCATCCCGACCATTGGATCGAAGATCTGATGACCGAGCGTGCCTCCCGCAGCTCCCTGCCTCCCGCTCCCTCCTCGATCTAGATCGAGAGGAGCTCGACCCCAAGCTGCCGCTCGAGCACCTCCTCCTCGCCGGTGCTTCCCCGCCAGCAGCAGCAGCCACCAGGCCATCCCCGTCGTGGCGCCTCTCCCTTCCCTTCTTTCCGGTTGCTTCCTTCTCATCTCACGTCTCACCCCTCTTTGTGTTTTCCTCGCAGAAGCACCACGCCATGGCTGCGCCCCACCGAAGCTTGGAGCTCCGAGACCGCTAGCCCGCCTCCGCTTCAATTTGGCAGGGAAAGGGACCCCGGCGACCTCCTGCGACCGGATCCGGGTCCGCCTCCCTCTACCCGTCCCTCTCCTTCTCGTATCTCCTTCCTCCCTCTCTGCACTTCTCCGAAATTATTTCCCTGCCATGGCTTTGCAGTTGCGCCACCATCCTATTCCGTTCATCGCCGCCCCCGCAAGATCCGGCGAGGCCCTGCGTTCCCAGCCTCTTCCTGCCGGAGTCGCCCGAGCGCCGCCATGCCACATCGTCCAAGTCCTGCTGCTGCCGCGCCTCTGCCTTGACCGCTCGCCTCATGTGCTTCGAGCTGCCTCCCGCGCCTCGATCTCCTTCAAGACCGGCCGGATCCATCTTCCTGCGTGTCAAGTCTGCCGCCCGCTTCCGTCTTCCCGGCGAACATCACGCGACCCCCTGCCTCGTCCTCGTCTGCGAGCGACCGGAGCCGCACCCAATGGCCGCTTGTGCTTGGCCAGCGCCAAGTCCCGCTCCCGTTGACCGCTCCACGCCTGCATCGCGTGGCCCAGTGCCTCCTCCCTCGTCTCGATCTGGGCTCGGCCCATGGTGAGAACGCCCCCAGCGCCCATGTCCTATTTCTGCCTGTAGCTCTAATTTGGCCTGATTCATTTTTTTTCCATCTGGACGATTTTAGCAATTATTCAATGTTTACCAGTTTTGCAGAAAAGTCCCTCATGTCCATGCATTTAATAACTCACAAATCATGCATCATATGTAAAAACATTATATATGTAAAATGCTTAAAATTTTGTCTAGTTTCACAATTTGCAAGTTTCACCCCTATTTAAAATGTTTAAAATGCTATTTGTTTAAATTTGCTCAAATGCCATGTTAAAATGATTTATTTCATAACTAAATAACCGTAGCTCGGTTTTAAATAAACTTTATATGTAAATGGGGTGGAAAAATGCATAGATTAACTTGGTGCACTTTATCTTCCTGCTTAACAACCTTAAAATATGGTTTAGGGCAAAACAGTACCAAATTCATTTTATGCACATGGGGATTTTTCGGAATTGTTGTTTTGTTGTTCCGGCCTCATTTAAACTTGCTTAGATAGGTAGTTTTATTATGCCTCACCTCTTGCCATGTTTAAAAACATTTAATATTGTTTGGTAGCTTAAACAAGATTAAACTAAATATGTCCATGTGGTGTTTTGTCAATATGCAACTCGTTGCATATTGAGCTCCACTTAACTTGTAGTATTGTTTGTTGCACTTTCCCATGCCATGCCTCCTTAAACCAGACATGCATCATACTTGATTGTGCATCATGCCATGATCATTCTTGTGTGTTTACCATGTTGTTTGCTTCTTTCCGGTTTGCTTCTCTCGTTAGCTTCGGTTTCGTTCCGGAGTTGTGAGAATTCGTTCGACTTCATCCGTTCGTCTTCTTCATGGACTCGTTCTTCTTCCTTGCGGGATTTCAGGCAAGATGACCGCTACCCTGGATCTCACTACTATCATTGCTATGCTAGTTGCTTCGTTCTATCGCTTTGCTGCGCTACCTATCACTTGTTCCTCAAGCCTCCCAAATTGCCATGTCAGCCCCTAACCTTTTTCACCCTTCCTAGCAAACCATTGCTTGGCTATGTTACCGATTTGCTCAGCCCCTCATATAGCGTTGTTAGTTGCAGGTGAAGTTGAAGATTGCCCCATGATGGACAGGTTTATGTCGGGATATCACAATTTCTCTTATTTAATTAATGCATCTATATACTTGGTAAAGGGTGGAAGACTCGGCCTTATGCCTGGTGTTTTGTTCCACTCTTGCCGCCCTAGTTTCCGTCATACCGGTGTTATGTTCCCGGATTTTGCGTTCCTTACGCGGTTGGGTGATTTATGGGACCCCCTTGACAGTTCGCTTTGAATAAAACTCCTCCAGCAAGGCCCAACCTTGGTTTTACCATTTGCCTCACCTAGCCCTTTTTCCCTTGGGTTTTTGGAGCCCGAGGGTCATCTTTATTTAACCTCCCCCTGGCCAGTGCTCGTCGTGAGTGTTGGTCCAACCTGTCAGCCGCCGGTGGTCACCAGGGGCAACTCTGGGCTAGCCTATCGGAAGTTTGGACAATCCGGTGTGCCCTGAGAACGAGGTATGTGCAGCTCCTATTAGGATTTGTCGGCACATTCGGGCGGCTTTGCTGGTCTTGTTTTACCATTGTCGAAATGTCTTGTAAACCAGGATTCCGAGTCTGATCGAGTCTTCCTGGGAGAAGGTATATCCTTCGTTGATCACGAGAGCTTATCATGGGCTAAGTTGGGCCACCAGCCAACTAGATCTGATCCAGGCCACCCTTCCATCCCGACCATCGGATCGAAGATCCGACGATCGAGCGTGCCTCCCGCAGCTCCCTGCCTCCCGCTCCCTCCTTGATCCAGATCGAGAGGAGCTCAACCCCAAGCCGCCGCCCGAGCACATCCTCCTCGCCGGTGCTTCCCCGCCAGTAGCAGCAGCCACCAGGCCATCCCCGTTGTGGCGCCTCTCCCTTCCCTTCTTTCCGGTTGCTTCCTTCTCCTCTCACGTCTCACCCCTCTCTGTGTTTTCCTCGCAGAAGCACCGCGCCATGGCTGCGCCCCACCGAAGCATGGATCTCTGAGACCGCCAGCCCGCCTCCGCTTCAATTCGGCAGGGAAAGGGACCCCGACGACTTCCTGCGACCGGATCCGGGTCCGCCTCCCTCTGCCCGTCCCTCTCCTTCTCGTATCTCCTTCCTCCCTCTCTGCACTTCTCTGAAATTATTTCCCTGCCATGGCTTTGCAGCTGCGCCACCATCCTACTTCGTTCGTGGCCGCCCCCGCAAGATCCGGCAAGGCCCTGCGTTCCCAGCCTCTTCCTGCCGGTGTCGCCCGAGCGCCGCCGTGCCACATCATCCAAGTCCCGCTGCTGCCGCTCCTCTGCCTTGACCGCCCGCCTCATGTGCTTCGAGCTGCCTCCCGCGCCTCGATCTCCTTCAAGACCGGCCGGATCCATCTTCCTGCGCGTCAAGTCTGCCGCCCGCTTCTGTCTTCCCGGTGAACATCGCGCGACCCCCTGCCTCGTCCTCGTCTGCGAGCGACCGGAGCCGCGCCCAGTGGCCGCTTGTGCTTGGCCAGCGCCAAGTCCCGCTCCCGTTGACCGCTCCACGCCTGCATCGCGTGGCCCAGCGCCTCCTCCCTCGTCTCGATTTGGGCTTGGCCCATGGTGAGAACACCCCCAGCGCCCATGTCCTGTTTCGGCCTGTAGCTCTAATTCGGCCCGATTCATTTTTTTTTCCATCTGGACGATTTTAGCAATTATTCAATGTTTACCAGTTTTGCAGAAAATTCCCTCATGTCCATGCATTTAATAACTCACAAATCATGCATCATATGTAAAAACATTATATATGTAAAATGCTTAGAATTTTGTCTAGTTTCACAATTTGCAACTTTCACCCCTGTTTAAAATGTTTAAAATGCTATTTGTTTAAATTTGCTCAAATGCCATGTTAAAATGATTTATTTCATAACTAAATAACCGCAGCTCGGTTTTAAATAAACTTTATATGTAAATGGGGTGGAAAAATGCATAGATTAACTTGGTGCACTTTATTTTCCTGTTTAACAACCTTAAAATATGGTTTAGGGAAGAACAGTACCAAATTCATTTTATGCACATGGGGATTTTTTGGAATTGTTGTTTTGTTGTTCCGGCCTCATTTAAACTTGCTTAGATAGGTAGTTCTATTATGCCTCACCTCTTGCCATGTTTAAAAACATTTAATATTGTTTGGTAGCTTAAACAAGATTAAACTAAATATGTCCATGTGGTGTTTTGTCAATATGCAACTCGTTGCATATTGAGCTCCACTTAACTTGTAGTATTGCTTGTTCCACTTTACCATGCCATGCCTCATTAAACCGTACATGCATCATACTTGATTGTGCATCATGACATGATTATGCTTGTGTGTTTACCATGTTGTTTGCTTCTTTCCGGTTTACTTCTCTCGTTAGCTTCGGTTTTGTTCCGGAGTTGTGAGGATTCATTCGACTTCATCCGTTCGTCTTCTTCATGGACTCGTTCTTCTTCCTTGCGGGATTTCAGGCAAGATGACCGCTACCCTGGATCTCACTACTATCATTGCTATGCTAGTTGCTTCGTTCTATCGCTTTGCTGCGCTACCTATCACTTGTTCCTCAAGCCTCCCAAATTGCCATGTCAGCCCCTAACCTTTTTCACCCTTCCTAGCAAACCATTGCCTGGCTATGTTACAGCTTTGCTTAGCCCCTCTTATAGCATTGTTAGTTGCAAGTGAAGTTGAAGATTGCCCCATGATGGACAGGTTTATGTCGGGATATCACAATACCTCTTATTTAATTAATGCATCTATATACTTGGTAAAGGGTGGAAGACTCGGCCTTATGCCTGGTGTTTTGTTCCACTCTTGCCGCCCTAGTTTCCGTCATACCGGTGTTATGTTCCCGAATTTTGCGTTCCTTACGCGGTTGGGTGATTTATGGGACCCCCTTGACAGTTCGCTTTGAATAAAACTCCTCCAGCAAGGCCCAACCTTGGTTTTACCATTTGCCTCACCTAGCCCTTTTTCCCTTCGGTTTCCGGAGCCTGAGGGTCATCTTTATTTACCCCCTCGGGCCAGTGCTCGTCGTGAGTGTTGGTCCAACCTGTTAGCCGCCTGTGGTCACCAGGGGCAACTCTGGGCTGGCTTATTGGAAGTTTGGACAATCCGGTGTGCCCTGAGAACGAGATATGTGCAGCTCCTATCAGGATTTGTCGGCACATTCGGGCGGCTTTGCTGGTCTTGTTTTACCATTGTCGAAATGTCTTGTAAACCGGGATTCCGAGTCTGATCAGGTCTTCCTGGGAGAAGTTATATCCTTCGTTGATCGCGAGAGCTTATCATGGGCTAAGTTGGGACACCCCTACAGGGTATAAACTTTCGAAAGCCGTGCCCGCGGTTATGTGGCAGATGGGAATTTGTTAATGTCCGGTTGTAGATAACTTGACACCAGATCCGAATTAAAACGCATCAACCGCATGTGTAGCCGTGATGGTCTCTGTTCAGCGGAGTCCGAGAAGTGAACACGGTTTTGGGTTATGTTTGACGTAAGTAGGAGTTCAGGATCACTTCTTGATCATTGCTAGCTTCACGACCGTTCCTTTGCTTCTCTTCTCGCTCTTATTTGCGTATGTTAGCCACCATATATGCTTAGTCGCTGCTACAACCTCAACACTTTACCCCTTCCTTTCCCTTTAAGCTTTGCTAGTCTTGATACCCATGGTAATGGGATTGCTGAGTCCACGTAGCTCACAGATTACTACAACAATAGTTGCAGGTACAGGTTATGTGATGTTCATGACGCGAGAGCGATGCTTACTTGTTTTGGAGTTCTTCTTCTGCTTCCTCTTTGATCAGGGGATAGGTTCCAGGTCGGCAGCCTGGGCTAGCAGGGTGGATGTCGTTTGAGTTTCTGTTTGTGTTTCATCCGTAGTCGGATGATGCTATTATGTATTGTGATGTTGTATTCGTGTGGCATTCTATGCCTCTTGTATGTATCCCCATCTATTATATAATGTTGATGTAATGATATCCACCTTGCAAAAGCGTTTGAATATGCGGTTCTATCCTTGGTGGGACCTTCGAGTCTCTTTAGGATAGTATCGCATATTGGGCGTGACATCAACTTCACCGCAATGCACTGGAGAGCATCTTCCATAAGCCAGAACCCAACATGAGCCAGATGTTGAGCATGATGAAGCCTCTGCCACATGACGCTGAATACCCAACGGAGTTCTTTGTTGATGATCTTGAGTATCTGCCTCGCACAATATATCACATCATCAGGCGGACTCTCTGGCCTATAAAAGGGCATTCATCAGCTGCAAAACTTGAAGGAGCCATGAAGACATTGGTCTTTTACATCCTCAATGGCATCAGCTTCAATGCACAAGAATTCTTCATCCGACAACTGGCTGCGTCTGGATCTGACCTTTTTGGCCTGAAATTCTATGCTCCATGGGTCATGCGCCTCATCAAGCTACACTCTGCTATCAACTATCAGCCCTCTGCTTGCAATCATATGATCTTTCTACCAGAGGTTGATATGTCAGTTGAAGCCATATACCCTAAGCCTGCCAAGAAGCTTCTTTGTCTTCAAAATGCTGAACACCAAAGCTTCACTCAGCCTATGGAAGGAGTCCAGGCAGTAACTCGTGTCTATCCAATGGCTGGAAACACTCGTCTGCCTCATTGTGCGCCAACTGAAGCTACTAAGAGCACAATTGCTCAAAGGCCTAAGAAGCACTCTCATGTCCTAAATGACCGAGAACTTCTTGTGGCACTGCATCAGAAACAAGACAAGCATCACTTTTGACTCAAGCGACAGATGCAAATCCTCCTGGTGGACTTAAATCGCATTCGAAATCTTGCCACCAAGAATGCATTTGTCACTCACGAAACCTGTCGGCGATCATGGAAGAGTTTGACACTGCTCAGTGCTGAAGCAGATCTTCAAGACGATGGCTTCACTGAAAGATTCAAGTTTGACTCCACTCCTCCATGAAATTTTGTCCTACGTCAAACTCCATCCCTTGAAGGCTCTGACTATTCTTCCTCCGCGGCAACTCTGAATGTCAACGTGATCGATGATGAAGACGATGCTACTTCACCGCCCCCTACTTCTGCACGGATCGAAACTGCACCGAGTTCGTCTGCGCCGCCAAACAACAACGACAACCCTGCTGCTTCACCTACTCCTCATGAGGACGAGTACATGCTCTATGTCTTCAAACCTTTTTTGTCATTACTGACAAAAGGGGGAGAAGCATATGAGTTTGATAGTCTTCAAGCGGGTTCATATGGGCGGTTGCTTTATATTTTGCCTAGTGTTTACAACTCTTGCTTTTGATACATTTCGTTCTTTGAGTTGTAACACTTAAACTCGATGGTCGTCTGCTACTTATTTGCTCTTTCATGTGCGATGATAACTTCCGCACTTAGATCATTCTGCAGACGTCCATTTTTCATTATGCATGTCATTCTCTTAGTTATATCATTTCATGCATGATGAATTATCTTCATAAGTTGAAGAGGATCTCCACAAGTACAACCTGCCATGTGCATTTGCATTCCAAAACCAAATTACTTATATGCACATCTTCAGGGGGAGCCCTTGCCACTTATGAAGACAATACCCTATCCTTTACAGTTTCACATACTTCATTCCCGTTGAAAACTTCAACCAGTTTGTCATCAATCAGCAAAAAGGGGGAGATTGTAAGTGCATCTAGTGCCGCCCCTAGTTGGTTTTGGAGTATTGACGACAAAGTTGGTTGAGGGACTAATGCGTTTGTGAGAATTGCAGGATAACGCAGGTAGTGTCCTCATTGCTTCGGTTTACCTACCGCAGATGACCCCAAAAATGTATGAAGACATTGACGACAATGGTGGTATGTGAAGATATTCACATTGAAGACTATGACATGAGAAGACATTGAGTGAATACTATGGAGCGCGAAGACTGTGTAGTTTCGTTGTTTCCTTTTCTTCTTTGTTGAGTCATAGGAACCACCGTACTGTTAAGTGGGGTCTAAGTGAACAAAGTCAGAATGACTGAAGTGATGCTCAACCCAAATCCTATGTCTTCGAGCGAAGACAATGAGAGCAAATCTTATCCAGAGCTGGATGAGTCAACTTTGCTTGTAGCCCAAGTAAAGTTGCCGTGTGTGTTTGAAATCTGACCGTTGGAACACGTGTCAGTTCCTTAGTGACCCAGGGTCATTTCGGACATATCAGGTCGGGTTGCCTTGTGGCTATAAATAGCCCACCCCCTACACCATAAATTGGTGGCTGCTTAGAGTTAGTTCACGGCTTTTGTCGTTTGAGAGCAACCTACCTCGAAGCCTTTGAGAGAGAAATCCTTGTGAAGACAAAGCCCAAACGCCCAGAGCCAAAGAGTGTTTGGCATCACTGAAGTCTTTCTGTCTGAGTAACCTGAAGACTTATTACACTTGAGGACTGTGTTTCCTCCAGCCGGTTAGGCGTCGCGTTCTGAGCATCCAAGAGTCATTGTGGATCACCGGTGAACAAAGTCTGTGAAGGTTCAGAAGTCTACCTTGAAGACTTACCAGAGTGATTGGGCGAGGACTGTGTGTCCTTAGCTCAAGGGGAATAAGGTGAAGACGCGGCCTTTTGAGTTGAATCTCAGCCTCCCTAACCAGACGTACAGTTGTCACAACAACTGGAACTGGTCCAACAAATCATGTGTCTTCAACAAGTGACTGGTTCTATCCTCTCCCTCCCTTTACTTTGAGTTTGTCTTCGTGAAGTCATTGCCTATTTGTCGTACCTGTTTGACTTCATTGCTTGACTACTATCGTTGATTGGCTTCATACTATCTTCCATCCTGATCCTTACTACCAAGCTGCTATTAGTCTTTGTACTTTCACATTATTGCATTCTTGACTATGGCTTGCTTGTTGTAGTTTATCTTCCGCTGCATATCAATTAGGTCATTTCTATTGCTTGTCTTCGAAACTTCCACGTTTTGAAGACTTTGACAAAAATCGCCTATTCACCCCCCCCTCTAGTCGATAACTAGCACTCTCATACCGGGACCACCAGATGGGTCCCGGGGATGCACCGGGTGGGGCCACCTATCCCGGAGGGCCCCATGGGCTAAAGTGGGAGGGGAACCAGGTCCTGGTGGGCTGGTGCGCCCCCCTTGGGCCCCGCCTGCGCCTAGGGTTGGAAACCCTAGGGTGGGGGGCGCCTCCACTTGCCTTGGGGGGGCAAGCCACCCCCTTGGCTGCCGCCCCCCTAGGAGATTGCATCTCCTAGGGCCGGCGCCCCCCTAGGGGCCCTATATAAAGAGGGGGGAGGGAGGGCAGCCGTACCCATGTTCTTGGCGCCTCCCTCTCCCCTTGCTACACCTCTCCCTCTCGCAGACGCTTGGCGAAGCCCTGCTGAGATCGCTGCTGCATCCACCACCACGCCGTCGTGCTGCTGGATCTTCATCAACCTCTCCTTCCCCCTTGCTGGATCAAGAAGGAGGAGACGTCACCCTAACCGTACGTGTGTTGAACGCAGAGCTGCCGTCCGTTCGGCGCTAGGATCTTCGGTGATTTGGATCACGACGAGTACGACTTCCTCAATCCCGTTCTCCTGAACGCTTCTGCTCGATCGACAAGGGTATGTAGATGCACTCCTCTCTCTCGTTGCTAGATGAACTCATAGATTGATCTTGGTGAAACCATAGAATTTTTTTTAATTTTCTACAACATTCCCCAACAGTGGCATCATGAGCTAGGTCTATGCGTAGTTCGCTTTGCATGAGTAGAACACAAATTTGTTGTGGGCGTAGACGTTGTCAACTTTCTTGCCACTACTAGTCTTATTTTGCTTCAGCGGTATTGTGGGATGAAGCGGCCCGGACCGACCTTACACGTACGCTTACGTGAGACAGGTTCCACCGATTGACATGCACTAGTTGCATAAGGTGGCTAGCGGGTGTCTGTCTCTCCCACTTTAGTTGGAGCGGATTCGATGAAAAGGGTCCTTATGAAGGGTAAATAGAAGTTGACGAATCACGTTGTGGCTTTCACGTAGGTAAGAAAACGTTCTTGCTAGAACCCTATTGCAGCCACGTAAAACATGCAACAACAATTAGAGGACGTCTAACTTGTTTTTGCAGCATATGATGTGTGATGTGATATGGCCAAAAAGTTGTGATGAATGATGAATGATATATATGTGATGTATGAGATCATGCTCTTGTAACAGGAATCATGACTTGCATGTTGATGAGTATGACAACCGGCAGGAGCCATAGGAGTTGTCTTAATTATTGTATGACCTTCGTGTCAATGATTTAACACCATGTAATTACTTTACTTTATTGCTAAACCGTTAGCCATAGTAGTAGAAGCAATAGTTGGCGAGCAACTTCATGGAGACACGATGATGGAGATCATGATGATGGAGATCATGGTGTCATGCCGGTGACGAAGATGATCATGGAGCCCCGAAGATTGAGATTAGAGGAGCTATATGATATTGGACATATCATGTCACTGTTTAGTTGTATGTGATGTTTATTACGTTTATGCATCTTGTTTACTTAGAACGAAGGTAGTAAATAAGATGATCTCTCATAATAATTTCAAGAAAGTGTTCACCCTAACTGTGCACCGTTGTGAAAGTTCATCGTTTCGAAGCACCACATGATGATCGGGTGTGATAGATTCTAACATTCACATACAACAGGTGTAAGACAGATTTACACATGCAAAACACTTAGGTTAACTTGACGAGCTTAGCATGTACAGACAAGGCCTTGGAACACAAGAGACCGAAAGGTCGAACATGAGTCGTATGGAAGATACGATCAACATGGAGATGTTCACCGATGATGACTAATCCGTCTCACGTGATGATCGGACACGGCCTAGTCGACTCAGATCATGTAGCACTTAGATGACTAGAGGGATGTCTAATCTGAGTGGGAGTTCATTAAACAATTTGATTAGATGAACTTAATTATCATGAACTTAGTCTAAAAATCTTTACAATATGTCTTGTAGATCAAATGGCCCACGTTACCCTCAACTTCAACGCGTTCCTAGAGAAAACCAAGCTGAAAGATGATGGTAGCAACTATAGGACTGGGTCCGGAACCTGAGGATCATCCTCATAGCTGCCAAGAAAGATTATGTCCTAGAAGCACCGCTAGGTGAAGCACCCATCCCAGAGAACCAAGACATTATGAACGCTTGGTAGTCTCGTGCTGATGATTACAACCTCGTTCAGTGTGGCATGCTTTACAGCTTAGAACCGGGGCTCAAAAAACGTTTTGAGCAACATGGAGCATATGAGATGTTCGAAGAGCTGAAAATGGTTTTCCAAGCTCATGCCCGGGTCGAGAGATACGAAGTCTCCGACAAATTCTTCAGCTGTAATATGGAGGAAAATAGTTCTGTCAGTGAGTACATACTAAAGATGTTTGGGTTGCACAACCGCCTGACTCAGCTGGGAGTTAATCTCCCAGATGACGCGGTTATTGACAGAATCCTCCAGTCGCTTCCACCGAGCTACAAGAGCTTTGTGATGAACTTCAATGTGCAGGGGATGGAAAAGACCATTCCTGAGGTATATTCAATGCTGAAATCAGCAGAGGTAGAGATCAAGAAAGAACATCAAGTGTTGATGGTGAATAAAACCACTAAGTTCAAGAAAGGCAAGGCTAAGAAGAACTTCAAGAAGGACGGCAAGGGAGTTGCCGCGCCCGGTAAGCCAGTTGCCGGGAAGAAGTCAAAGAATGGACCCAAGCTTGAGACTGGGTGCTTTTATTGCAAGGGAAGTGGTCACTGGAAGCGGAACTGCCCCAAGTACTTAGCGGACAAGAAGGCCGGCAACACTAAAGGTATATGTGATATACATGTAATTGATGTGTACCTTATCAGTACTCGTAGTAGCTCTTGGGTATTTGATACCGGTGCGGTTGCTCATATTTGTAACTCAAAGCAGGGACTGCGGAATAAATGGAGACTGGCGAAGGACGAGGTGACGATGCGCGTCGGGAATTGTTCCAAGGTCGATGTGATCGCCGTCGGCACGCTACCTCTACATTTACCTGCAGGATTAGTTTTAAACCTCAATAATTGTTATTTAGTGCCAAGTTTGAGCATGAACATTGTATCTGGATCTCGTTTAATACGAGATGGCTACTCATTTAAATCCAAGAATAATGGTTGTTCTATTTATATGAGAGATATGTTTTATGGTCATGCCCCGATGGTCAATGGTTTATTCTTAATGAATCTCGAACGTGATGTTACACATATTCATAGTGTGAATACCAAAAGATGTAAAGTTGATAACAATAGTCCCACATACTTGTGGCACTGCTGCCTTGGTCACATTGGTGTCAAGCGCATGAAGAAGCTCCATGCTGATGGACTTTTAGAGTCTCTCGATTATGAATCATTTGACACATGCGAGCCATGCCTCATGGGCAAAATGACCAAGACTCCGTTCTCTGGAACAATGGAGCGAGCAACCAACTTATTGGAAATCATACATACTGATGTGTGCGGTCCAGTGAGCATTGAGGCTCGCGGAGGATATCGTTATGTTCTCACTCTCACTGATGACTTGAGTAGATATGGGTATGTCTACTTGATGAAACACAAGTCTGAGACCTTTGAAAACTTCAAGGAATTTCAAAATGAGGTAGAGAATCAACGTGACCGAAAATAAAAGTTCTTACGATCAGATCGTGGAGGAGAATATTTAAGTCACGAATTTGGTACACACTTAAGGAAATGTGGAATCGTTTCACAATTCATGCCACCTGGAACACCTCAGCGTAACGGTGTGTCCGAACGTTGTAACCACACTTTATTGGATATGGTGCAATCTATGATGTCTCTTACCGATTTACCGCTATCTTTTTGGGGATACGCTCTAGAGGCAGCTACATTCACTTTAAATAGGGCACCGTCTAAATCCATTGAGACGACACCGTATGAATTATGGTTTGGGAAGAAACCTAAGCTGTCGTTTCTAAAAGTTTGGGGATGCGATGCTTATGTCAAGAAACTTCAACCTGAAAAGCTCGAACCCAAGTCGGAAAAATGTGTCTTCATAGGATACCCTAAGGAAACCATTGGGTATACCTTCTACCTTAGATCCAAAGGCAAGATCTTTGTTGCCAAGAATGGGTCCTTTCTGGAGAAAGAGTTTCTCTCGAGAGAAGTAAGTGGGAGGAAAGTGGAACTTGATGAAGTACTACCTCTTGAACCGGTAAGTAGCGCAGCTCAGGAAGATGTTCCTGTGGTGCCTACACCGACTGGAGAGGAAATTAATGATGATGATCAAGGTACTTCGGTTCAAGTTGCTACTGAACTTCGCAGGTCCACAAGGACATGTTCCACACCAGAGTGGTATGGCAACCCTGTCCTGGAAATCATGTTGTTAGACAACAGTGAACCTTCGAACTATGAAGAAGCGATGGCGGGCCTAGATTCCAACAAATGGCTTGAAGCCATGAAATCCGAGATAGAATCCATGTATGAAAACAAAGTATGGACTTTGACAGACTTGCCCGATGATCGGCGAGCAATAGAAAACAAATGGATCTTTAAGAAGAAGACGGACGCGGATGGTAATGTTACCATCTATAAAGCTCGACTTGTCGCTAAGGGTTATCGGCAAGTTCAAGGGGTTGACTACGATGAGACTTTCTCTCTCGTAGCGAAGCTGAAGTCCGTCCGAATCATGTTAGCAATTACTGCATACTATGATTATGAGATATGGCAGATGGACGTCAAAACTGCATTCCTTAACGGTTATCTTAGGGAAGAACTGTATATGATGCATCCGGAAGGTTTTGTCGATCCTAAGAATGCTAACAAGGTATGCAAGCTCCAGCGATCCATTTATGGGCTGGTGCAAGCATCTCGGAGTTGGAACATTCGCTTTGATGAGCTGATCAAAGCGTTTGGGTTTATGCAGACTTATGGATAAGCATGCGTTTACAAGAGAGTGAGTGGAAGCTCTGTAGCATTTCTCATATTATATGTAGATGACATACTTTTGATGGGAAATGATATAGAACTCTTTGACAACATTAAGGCCTACTTGAATAAGTGTTTTTCAATGAAGGACCTTGGAGAAGCTGCTTACATACTAGGCATCAAGATCTATAGGGATAGATCGAGACGCCTCATAGGTCTTTCACAAAGCACATACCTTGATAAGATATTGAAGAAGTTCAATATGGATCAGTCCAAGAAAGGGTTATTGCCTATATTGCAAGGTGTGAGATTGAGCTCGGCTCAATGCCCGACCACGGCAGAAGATAAAGAAGAGATGAGTGTCATCCCCTATGCCCGAGCCATAGGGTCTATTATGTATGCCATGCTGTGTACCAGACCTGATGTAAACCTTGCCGTAAGTTTGATAGGAAGATACCAAAGTAATCCCGGCAAGGAACACTGGACAGCAGTCAAGAACATCCTAAAGTACCTGAAAAGGACTAAGGATATGTTTCTTGTTTATAGAGGTGACGAAGAGCTCGTCGTAAAGGGTTACTTTGATGCTAGCTTCGACACAGATCTGGATGACTCTAAGTCACAAACCGGATACGTGTATATTTTGAATGGTGGGGTGGTAAGCTGGTGCAGTTGCAAGCAAAGCGTCGTGGCGGGATCTACATGTGAAGCAGAGTACATGGCAGCCTCGGAGGCAACACATGAAGCAATCTAGGTGAAGGAGTTCATCACCGACCTAGGAGTCATACCCAATGCGTTGGGGCCGTTCAAACTCTTCTGTGACAACACTGGAGCTATTGCACTTGCCAAGGAGCCCAGGTTTCACAAGAAGACCAGGCACATCAAGCGTCGCTTCAACTCCATTCGTGAAAATGTTCAAGATGGAGACATAGATATTTGTAAAGTACATTCGGACCTGAATGTAGCAGATCCATTGACTAAGCCTCTCCCTAGGGCAAAACATGATCAACACCAGAATTCCATGGGTGTTCGATTCATCACAATGTAACTAGATGATTGACTCTAGTGCAAGTGGGAGACTGTTGGAAATATGCCCTAGAGGCAATAATAAAATGGTTATTATTATATTTCTTTGTTCATGATAAATGTCTGTTATTCATGCTATAATTGTGTTATCCGGAAATTGTAATACACGTGTGAATACATAGACCACAACAGGTCCCTAGTGAGCCTCTAGTTAACTAGCTCATTGATCAACAGATATTCATGGTTTCCTGACTATGGGCATTGGATGTCATTGATAACGGGATCACATCATTAGGAGAATGATGTGATGGACAAGACCCAATCCTAAGCATAGCTCAAAGATCGTGTAGTTCATTTAGCTAGAGCTTTTCCAAATGTCAAGTATCATTTCCTTAGACCATGAGATTGTGCAACTCCTGGATACCGTAGGAGTGCTTTGGGTGTGCCAAACGTCACAACATAACTGGGTGACTATAAAGGTGCACTACGGGTATCTCCAAAAGTGTCTGTTGGGTTGGCACGAATCGAGACTAGGATTTGTCACTCCGTATGACAGAGAGGTATCTCTGGGCCCACTCGGTAATGCATCATCATAATGAGCTCAATGTGACCAAGTGTCTGGTCATGGGATCATGCATTATGATACGAGTAAAGTGACTTGCCGGTAACGAGATTAAACAAGGTATTGGGAGACCGACGATCGAGTCTCGGGCAAGTAACGTACCGGTTGACAAAGGGAATTGTATACAGGGTTGATTGAAACCTCGACATCGTGGTTCATCCGATGAGATCATCGAGGAGCATGTGGGAGCCAACATGGGTATCCAGATCCCGCTGTTGGTTATTGTCACGCCCCAATATGCGATACTATCCTAAAGAGACTCGAAGGTCCCACCAAGGATAGAACCGCATATTGAAACGGTTTTGCAAGGTGGATATCATTACATCAACATTACATAATAGTTGGGGATACATACAAGAGGCATACAAAGCCACACGAATACAACATCATCTTACATAACAGCACCATCCAAGTACGGATGAAACACAAACAGAAACTCAAACGACATCCACCCTGCTAGCCCAGGCTGCCGACCTGGAACCTATCCCCTAATCGAAGAAGAAGCAAAAGAAGAACTCCAAACAAGCAAGCATCACTCTCGCGTCATGATCATCGCATAACCTGTACCTGCAACTGTTGTTGTAGTAATCTGTGAGCCACGAGGACTCAGCAATCCCATTACCATGGGTATGAAGACTAGCAAAGCTTAGTGGGAAAGGAAGGGGTAAAGTGGTGAGGTTGCAGCAGCGACTAAGCAAGTATGGTGGCTAACATACGCAAATAAGAGCGAGAAGAGAGCAAACGGAACGGTCGTCAACTAACAATGATCAATAAGTGATCCTGAACTCCTACTTACGTCAAACATAACCCAAAGCCATGTTCACTTCCCGGACTCCGCCGAAAAGACACCATCACGGCTACACACGCGGTTGATGCGTTTTAATTCGGATCTGGTGTCAAGTTATCTACAACCGGACATTAACAAATTCCCATCTGCCACATAACCGCGGGCACGACTTTCGAAAGTTTATACCCTGCAGGGGTGTCCCAACTTAGCCTATGATAAGCTCTCGCGATCAACGAAGGATATACCTTCTCCTAGGAAGACCCGATAAGACTCGGAATCCCGGTTTACAAGACATTTCGACAATGGTAAAACAAGACCAGCAAAGCCGCCCAATGCGCCGACAATCCCGATAGGAGCTGCACATATCTCGTTCTTAGGGCAACACCGGATGAACACTACGTACAACTAAAACCATCCCTCAAGTTTCCCTGAGGTGGCGCTGCAAGTGGCTCTGGTTCGGACCAACACTTAGAGAAGCATTGGCCCGGGGGGGGGGGGGCTATAATAAAGATGACCCTTGGGTTAATTACTCCCAAGGGAAAAGTTGGTGGTGGTTAGGCAAATTGTAAAACCAATGTTGGGCCTTGCTGGAGGAGTTTAATTCAAAGCGAACTGTCAAGGGGGTCCCATAAATCACCCAACCACGTAAGGAATGCAAAATCCGGGAACATAACACCGGTATGACGGAAACTAGGGCAGCAAGAGTGGAACAAAACACCAGGCATAAGGCCGAGCCTTCCACCCTTTACCAAGTATATAGATGCATTAATAATATAAGAGATATTGTGATATCCCAACATAATCCTGTCCACCATGGAGCATTCTTCAACTTCACCTACAACTAAGAACGCTATAAGAGGGCTGAGCAAAGCGGTAACATAGCGAAGCAATGGTTTGCTGGGAAGGGTGTCAAAGGTTAGAGGTTCATGGCAATTTGGGAGGCTTGAGGAGCAAAAGATAGGTAACATAGCATAGCGATAGAACAAAGCAACTAGCATAGCAATGATAGTAGTGAGATCCAGGGTAGCGGTCATCTTGCCTGAAATCCCGCAAGGAAGAAGAACGAGTCCATGAAGAAGATGAACGAGAGTAGTCGAACGAATCCTCACAATCACAACATTACCAGAACTAAGAAGCAACACCAGAAAGAAACAAACAACTTGGTAAATGCACAAGCATAAACATGGCATGATGCACAAACAAGTATGATGCATGTCCGGTTTAAATGAGGCATGGCATGGCAAAGTGCAACAAACTATACTACAAGTTAAGTGGAGCTCAATATGCAACGAGTTGCATATTGACGAAACACCACAAGCAATTATTTAGTTGATCTCGTTTAAGCTACCAAACAATATTAAATGTTGTTAAACATGGCAAGAGGTGAAACATAATGAAACTACCTATCTAGGCAATTTAAATGAGGCCGGAAACAAGAAACAAAAATTCCGGGAAATCCTCATGTCCATATTTTAGATTTGGTACTGTTCTGTCCTAAAGCATATTTTAGATTTGTCAAACATGCAAAGTAATGCTACCATGTTAATCTATGCATTTTTCCACCCCATTTACATATAAAGTTTATTTAAAAAGGAGCTAGGTTATTTATTTATGAAATAAAGCATTTTAACATGGCATTTAACAAAAATCAATGCAAACAGCATTTTAAACATTTTTAACATGGGTGCAAGCAGCATATTATGAAACTAGAAGAAAAACTAAGCATTTTACATGTATAGTTTGTTTAGTTTGGATGCATGCATATTTAGCTATAGACATTTTAAAACAATGGCAATTCGGTAAATATGCATGCACTGAAAAATGCTAAAATACACAGAGTGGGAAAAAATATGCACGGATTTGAAAGGGAAAAGGAGGGGTTTGCGAGAGGAGCTCACGAGGGGCTCGAATTCGTTGGCAGGGCGGTTGGAGAAGCAGTGAAGACGGCTTGGGGACCCACAGATCGCCGATGTCCGTGAAGCAGAGAACACAGGGGAAGAAGAGGTCGTAGAAGAAGACAATCGCGTCGGCCTTGGAACTGACTGGCTCCTGGCCTGCTTGTAGTCGAAGAAGACGACGTCGGGGAAGAAGATCCTCGCGGCGCGCGCGTTGTCTCCCGGCATGATGTAGAGGACACAGGGGAAGTAGAGGGACTTGGCGAATGCTCTGATCCGGGAAGATGAAGTAGAAGGGGAAGAAGAGGACGTCGGGGAAGGCATCCTCAGGCTCGGATCGGCGTTAGAACGTACTTGAGGAGGCGCTGCGGTTCTCGGGGTCGACGGAGGGGAGGCCGGCGATGCTCCTACTACGGTGATGAGCTCTTGCTGGAGACGAGGCTTTGGCCCGTCGTGGACATGGCATCAGGCGGTGGAGGAAGTAGGCGCATGGGTGGCCCCTTACCTGTGGCGGCGGCAGAGGAGGAAAGAGGGGGAGGGAAGGAACCCTAGGACGAGGAGCGGGGGTTTTATAGGAGGATCTGGCGCGGTGCCGTGGCCACGGTGGCCATGTGCTCCTCTGGTTTTCACCGTGAGAGACAGAGAGGGAGGAAGAAGAAAAGGAGGGAGACGGGTCGCTGGCAGGTGGGGTCGGCGGGGTGATCGGCTAGCCATGGGGAAAATTTTACCAGGGAGGTGATCGGTGGGCTGCGGGGCTGGTCTAGATGGGCCGCGGCTCGGCTGAGCATCACTGTTGTGTTGGGGCTGGACTGCATTGCTGCTAGAAGCTGGGCTCTCTCTCTCCCTCTTATTCTTTCTTTTCTCAATTTCCTCAAACAGAAAATAAGATAGAAAAGCTTAGAGATAAAGGGAAGGCATGAGAGAGATATGAGAATATATCTGGAGTCCAGAATTTGTGCAGATTTTTGATAAATTGCTTTGGGCATTTTTAAGGATAGAAAAATAATTCAAGTTTGAATTAACTTCAAACTTGAGCCATTTTAACCCAACCAAATCAACTTAAAATATCATGAATTTGGACAGAGAGGTTTAGGACATGGTCTAATATTTATAGGAAACTATTGGACATTTATGGAGGAGAAAATGTCACTTGCAACAATGAAAGAAAGAAGAAGGAAGGAGGAGAAGATGGAGCATTGATAGGTTGAGAGAGGAAACAAGTGGTGGGAATATCAACACATACATAGCGCAAGTAAAGTAACAAGATGAATCTCACAATGCACATGAACAAGTAAAATAAAACAAGCACAACAAACATATGGAGACGAATGCATGATGCAAATAATAATAATAAAACAAACCTCACAAGCAAACAAGCAATCATGAACATGACGGATGCAAATGCATATGGCAACATACATGAAGATGGAATGCACAAAGTGAGAAAAACAAATAACACAAGCATGATGATGCAACAATTTATTATGACAATCACGGAAACAACAAAAATAAATAGAAGGCATCTAGAGCATCGGTCTCGGGGCGTTACAACACTCCACCACTACGAGAGGATCTCGTCCCGAGATCTAGGATGGCACCGGAGAGAAACGGAAGAGGAAGAGAAGAGGTAAAACTAAGTTGCTTCTTTGACAAACGAGTGATACCAACGAACCTTGAGAGGTTGAAAAGTTGAGAGAAAGAACACAACAGAGTTGAACACAATTGAGAGTACTACGATATAAAATAGAAACAAGGAACACCATGTGAACCTTGGAGGCTGCAAAGCTATGAGTGACGAGTACAATGGACAAGAAGGAATTGGAACCACTCTGGTTGAAACGATATAAACAAGGAACAAGAACCACTCTGGTTGAAAAGAGATGCAAGACTTGATAAGATGAAAAGAACTTGAAGAGATGACACAACACTTCGGTTAAATGGATAAGCACGAAAAGAATACGATCCTCACAATTCGAGATGATGAGTGAAAAGAGCAACATCCCAATGCCTCCGTAAGAAAGAATAGAAGTAGATCATTGGAATAACAGGATGAAGAAGAAAATGCCAACTTCTGCCAAAAATGAACATGGAAAGCACCCTTCCAAGAAGGTTATAACGGAGTTGATGGAAAACCAACAACGAAACGAGTAAGCTTGTAGTGGGCTTATGGAAAATGTCTCAAAATGATGAGGTGACAACCGTTCACCGATGGAAACTGTTAATTGGATTGAGATCAGCAAGGATATGAAAACTCCTTTTAATGAGAGAATAGGAGGAAACTTGGATTATCGATAGGCACCACAATTAGCAACATTCCTTAGGGAAGGCTTTAGGTGTAACCTAAACCAAGATAACTCCAATGGAGGGATTAATGGATTTAAAATACCTCATTCTTGACAACTTGTGAATCGTGAAACATGAATGGAAATTGCCAAGAATGATACAACACCATCTCAAAAGATAGGGTAGAAAGAATTGCACTTCGGAGTGCAAGATGAAGAATACTTGAACTCCTCAAAACAAAACATGTGTTAAGCACCATGTTTATTTTAGAGTGTAGCTTGGCGGATCATAGCTTCGAGAGAAATCTTGAAGAAATATTGAATAATGAAAAGAATCCTTGATGAACCACCATGTTTAGCCTCCATGAAGAACTCCGTTAATAAAAGAATGATAGGAAGAAAGAGAAGTTGAAAATACAAGGTGAAGCCTTGCGATGATTTAGATGGAGCTTCGCAACAAGATAATGCGGAAAACTTGGAACTCCGGAAAAGAAAAGATGAAACACTAGAATCGAGAATTACTTCAACATGAACAATCTCCGGACGAAAATAATTGAATCACCTCGAGGAAATAAGAATAAGATTTATTGTATGCTTATCCTTCATCAAATTAAATTGATGACAAGCAATGGATTTGGCATACTACTTATTCCCGTAGAAAGGATTAAGAGAGATATAGCGTAAACTTGAGAAGGTATTGATGGAACCACCGGTGGGATTGGAAACAACGAATGAAATGATACGGTATCAAAGGAAGAGGAATCTTGAATGAGCCACCGTAAGAATTAAAAACGAACGAAGTAAAGGGGTGAGTCACCGGTAAGAACTAGAGAATGGATGAAGATACTTGAGGGAATTTGATACAAGAGAACAAAGAGATCACGAGCTGATTAGAGACCACTTGAGCGATGCACCGATAAGATTTGGATAACAAGAGCTGAAGGCTGGAATGAATGATTCTGAGATGATGTGCTCTGGAGAATCAAACTGAAAATACTCCTGAATAGATCCGGATGGGTGAAAAGAATTCTCACAATCAAAATTAATTATGAGAGGATGGCATCAAGCTAGAATCACGAGTCTTTGAGAGAACTGATAAGATTTGGAGGAAAACTCTTCTTCAATCTTCAAAATCCGAGAATGACAAGGAGAAACACCACCAAATTGTTGAGGCACTCCGGAAGGATTAAAAGAGGAAAGATTGAGTGAAAGATGAAAATGATTTGAAAGCAATCTTGGAGAAGGAATATGACTGATGAAAATTCATTCTTACCTCAAACTTAGAAAGACTTTGGAAATCGCTCTGGATAAATTAGAAGAGTCAGGTAAGATCCTAGGAAAAGACCTGTGGGTTAGGGCCCACTAAAAAGATACACCGTTGAACGATTTATTGAAAGGGGGGATGGCACCGGTTGAATTAAATGACTTGAATGAGATTATGATCTCCAAATAGATTGAACGGATTAAGAATGGAAACACAAATCTTCTGAGATATCTTCAGCACTCCAGAACAAATGAATAGGAAGAAGTGAATGATTAAGATGTGCATCAGCATGAGAAAGCATAAGAAACGCGGAAAGGAATATGATGAATATCAAAAGCTTGAATTGGATCCACCGGAGAAGAAAAAAGAATGAAGGATGATGAACTTGAAGCTCCGTTAGTATCTTCCTGAGAATCATCGGATAAGAACATTGACAGAAAAGAATGGAGAGTCTTCCCATCAATAAAATGGATACCCGATTAAGAAATCTGAGTCCTTGAAGAAAAAGGGTGGGAGGGCGGGAAAACAAAGGCAACTTGGGATGAAGAAAACAAACACCGTTGAGAAAACTTAGAATTGATCTTGCGGATGGGGAGAATGATGGGATCATCTCGAAGAGAAGCGCACCGGTTGGAAAAGAATTAACATGACAACCTCAACGATCAAGAAGGATTAGTACTCCCATAGAAATATGAGAACACCATTTAGGAAAGGTATGGATTCAACATTTGACTTTGAAGCAACTCAAATACCACAACTAAAAACAAAACAAAGGATTGGCTTGCAGAATAAGCCGGAACAAATACATATGATAGAGATTTACTCAATCCCATATCATGTATCTGTCGGAAAGATATTCTAGGAGCTACTTGAATTCCCACCTATAAACTCCCGAAACTTTCTGGTTATGCAATCTGGTGTTGGGGATACAGGGGAAGCAATATATCTCACCCAAACTAACAATACCTACATCCAAGCTGTATCCATCCGTCAACACATAACCAAGAAACCTTCGAAAATCGTGTACCTCAACCTTCGAAAAGCATCCGTTATACGAGCTATGGAAATACTCCCGGACTCCCGCCCCAGTACTGGGTGGCGTCGAGGTTATCTCACCAACAACTGCATAAAAGAGATTTTCGATGTCGGCAAAACTCAGGTATTCCAGAACTGCAACGATAAAATTATGACGACAACACCTCGGAGCTCAACTCCCCGGGTCACTGCCACATAAAAGACAGGAGGCACCAAGAACAATGTTCTCGTCACAAAACCATCGGAACGATTCCAAGATACCCGTGTGATCCTAAATTTTTTTTAGTGAAATTTGAGGAGAGGAAAGACAAAACATCTACGTCAGGAGACCTCACCAGAGCGATGACGGGGGCTGAGGAGTAAAAAGAATCCTACTCTCCGATATATATAATCCTAAGACTCAAAATATTTTCTTCTAGACTCAACAACGGCCAACAATCAAGGGGGCTCCTATGGTCGGTCGAGGCTCTGATTACCAACTTGTCACGCCCAATATGCGATACTATCCTAAAGAGACTCGAAGGTCCCACCAAGGATAGAACCGCATATTGAAACGCTTTTGCAAGGTGGATACCATTACATCAACATTACATAATAGATGGGATACATACAAGAGGCATACAAAGCCACACGAATACAACATCATCTTACATAAGAGCACCATCCGACTACGGATGAAACACAAACAGAAACTCAAACGACATCCACCCTGCTAGACCAGGCTGCCGACCTGGAACCTATCCCCTGATCGAAGAAGAAGCAGAAGAAGAACTCCAAACAAGCAAGCATCGCTCTCGCGTCATGATCATCGCATAACCTGTACCTGCAACTGTTGTTGTAGTAATCTGTGAGCCACGAGGACTCAGCAATCCCATTACCATGGGTATCAAGACTAGCAAAGCTTAGTGGGAAAGGAAGGGGTAAAGTGGTGAGGTTGCAGCAGCGACTAAGCAAGTATGGTGGCTAACATACGCAAATAAGAGCGAGAAGAGAGCAAACGGAACGGTCGTCAACTAACAATGATCAAGAAGTGATCCTGAACTCCTACTTACGTCAAACATAACCCAAAGCCGTATTCACTTCCCGGACTCCGCCGAAAAGAGACCATCACGGCTACACATGAGGTTGATGCATTTTAATTCGGATCTGGTGTCAAGTTATCTACAACCGGACATTAACAAATTCCCATTTGCCACATAACCGCGGGCACGACTTTCAAAAGTTTATACCCTGCAGGGGTGTCCCAACTTAGCCCATGATAAGCTCTCGCGATCAACGAAGGATATACCTTCTCCCAGGAAGACCCGATAAGACTCGGAATCCCGGTTTACAAGACATTTCGACAATGGTAAAACAAGACCAGCAAAGCCGCCCGATGCGACGACAATCCCGATAGGAGCTGCACATATCTCGTTCTCAGGGCAACACCGGATAAACACTACGTACAACTAAAATCATCCCTCAAGTTTCCCCGAGGTGGCGCTGCAAGTGGCTCTGGTTCGGACCAACACTTGGAGAAGCATTAGCCCCGGGGGGCTATAATAAAGATGACCCTTGGGTTAATTACTCCCAATGGAAAAGTAGGTGGTGGTGAGGCAAATGGTGAAACCAATGTTGGGCCTTGCTGGAGGAGTTTTATTCAAAGCGAACTGTCAAGGGGGTCCCATAAATCACCCAACCGCGTAAGGAACGCAAAATCCGGGAACATAACTCCGGTATGACGGAAACTAGGGAAGCAAGAGTGGAACAAAACACCAGGCATAAGGCCGAGCCTTCCACCCTTTACCAAGTATATAGATGCATTAATAATATAAGAGATATTGTGATATCCCGACATAATCCTGTCCACCATGGAGCAATATTCAACTTCACCTGCAACTAACAACGCTATAAGAGGGCTGAGCAAAGCGGTAACATAGCCAAGCAATGGTTTGCTGGGAAGGGTGTCAAAGGTTAGAGGTTCATGGCAATTTGGGAGGCTTGAGGAGCGAAAGATAGGTAATGCAGCATAGCGATAGAACGAAGCAACTAGCATAGCAATGATAGTAGTGAGATCCAGGGTAGCGGTCATCTTGCCTGAAATCCCGCAAGGAAGAAGAACGAGTCCATGAAGAAGACGAACAAGAGTAGTCGAAAGAATCCTCACAATCGCAACATTACCGGAACTAAGAAGAAACACCGGAAAGAAACAAACAACATGGTAAATGCACAAGCATAAACATGGCATGATGCACAAACAAGTATGATGCATGTCCGGTTTAAATGAGGCATGGCATGGCAAAGTGCAACAAACTATACTACAAGTTAAGTGGAGCTCAATATGCAACGAGTTGCATATTGACGAAACACCACAAGCAATTATTTAGTTGATCTCGTTTAAGATACCAAACAATATTAAATGTTTTTAAACATGGCAAGAGGTGAAACATAATGAAACTACCTATCTAGGCAATTTAAATGAGGCCGGAAACAAGAAACAAAAATTCCGGGAAATCCTCATGTCCATATTTTAGATTTGGTACTGTTCCGTCCTAAAGCATATTTTAGAGTTGTTAAACATGCAAAGTAATGCTACCATGTTAATCTATGCATTTTTCCACCCCATTTACATATAAAGTTTATTTAAAAAGGAGCTACGGTTATTTAGTTATGAAATAAAGCATTTTAACATGGCATTTAACAAAAATAAATGCAAACAACATTTTAAACATTTTTAACATGGGTGCAAGCAGCATATTATGAAACTAGAAGAAAAACTAAG
Organism: Triticum aestivum; assembly: GCF_018294505.1. Classification (NCBI taxonomy): domain Eukaryota; kingdom Viridiplantae; phylum Streptophyta; class Magnoliopsida; order Poales; family Poaceae; genus Triticum; species Triticum aestivum. Next base: position 499,277,041 of record NC_057795.1, on the reverse strand, counting down.
CATTTTACATGTATAGTTTGTTTAGTTTGGATGCATGCATATTTAGCTATAGACATTTTAAAACAATGGCAATTCGGTAAATATGCATGCACTGAAAAATGCTAAAATACACAGAGTGGGAAAAAATATGCACGGATTTGAAAGGGAAAAGAAGGGGTTTGCGAGAGGAGCTCACGAGGGGCTCGAATTCGTTGACAGGGCGGTTGGAGAAGCAGTGAAGACAGCTTGGGGACCCACAGATCGCCGATGTCCGTGAAGCAGAGAACACAGGGGAAGAAGAGGTCGTAGAGGAAGACGATCGCGTCGGCCTTGGAACAGACTGGCTCCTGGCCTGCTTGTAGTCAAAGAAGACGACATCGGGGAAGAAGACCCTCGCGGCGCGCGCGTTGTCTCCCGGCGTGATGTAGAGGACGTAGGGGAAGTAGAGGGACTTGGCGAATGCTCTGATCCGGGAAGAAGAAGTAGAAGGGGAAGAAGAGGACGTCAGGGAAGGTGTCCTCAGGCTCGGATCGGCGTCAGAACGGACTTGAGGAGGCGCTACGGTTCTCGGGGTCGACGGAGGGGAGGCCGGCGATGCTCCTACTCCAGTGATGAGCTCTTGCTGGAGACGAGGCTTCGGCCCGTCGTGGACATGGCGTCGGGCGGTGGAGGAAGCAGGCGCGTGGGTGGCCCCTTACCTGTGGCGGCGGCAGAGGAGGAAAGAGGGGGAGGGAAGGAACCCTAGGACGAGGAGCGGGGGTTTTATAGGAGGAGCTGGCGCGGTGCCGTGGCCACGATGGCCATGTGCTCCCTCTGGTTTTCACCGTGAGAGACAGAGAGGGAGGAAGAAGAAAAGGAGGGAGACGGGTCGCTGGCAGGTGGGGTCGGCGGGGTGATCGGCTGGCCATGGGGAAAATTTTACCAGGGAGGTGATCGGTGGGCTGCGGGCTGGGCTAGATGGACCGCGGCTCGGCTGGAGTATCACTGTTGCGTTGGGGCTGGACTGCATTGCTGCTGGAAGCTGGGATCTCTCTCTCTCCCTCTTATTCTTTCTTTTCTCAATTTCCTCAAATAGAAAATAAGATAGATAAGCTCAGAGATAAAGGGAAGGAATGAGAGCGATATGAGAATATATCAGGAGTCCAGCATTTGTGCAGAATTTTGATAAATTGCTTTGGGCATTTTTAAGGATAGAAAAATAATTCAAGTTTGAACTAACTTCAAACTTGAGCCATTTTTTAACCCAACCAAATCAACTTAAAATATCATGAATTTGGACAGAGAGGTTTAGGACATGGTCTAATATTTATAGGAAAATATTGGACATTTATGGAGGAGAAAATGTCACTTGCAACAATGAAAGAAAGAAGAAGGAAGGAGGAGAAGATGGAGCATTGATAGGTTGAGAGAGGAAACAAGTGGTAGGAATATCAACACATACATAGCGCAAGTAAAGTAACAAGATGAATCTCACAATGCACATGAACAAGCAAAAGAAAACAAGCACAACAAACATATGGAGACGAATGCATGATGCAAAAAATAATAATAAATCAAACCTCACAAGCAAACAAGCAATCATGAACTTGATGGATGCAAATGCATATGGTAACATACATGAAGATGGAATGCACAAAGTGAGAAAAACAAATAACACAAGCATGATGATGCAACAATTTATTATGACAATCATGGAAACAACAAAAATAAATAGAAGTCATTTGGAGCATCGGTCTCGGGGCGTTATAGTTATTGACCGGAGAGGCGTCTCAGTCATGTCCGCATGTCTCCCGAACCTGTAGGGTCTACACACTTAAGGTTCAGTGACGCTAGGGTTGTAGAGATATGAGTATGCAGTAAACCGAAAGTTGTTCAGAGTCCCGGATGAGATCCCAGACGTCACGAGGAGTTCCGAAATGGTCCGGAGGTAAAGAATTATATATAGGAAGTGAAGTTTCGGCCATCGGGAAAGGTTCGGGGGTTACCGGTATTGTACCGGGACCACCGGAAGGGTCCCGAGGGTCCATCGGGTGGGGCCACCTATCCCGGAGGGCCCCATGGTCTGAAGTGGGAGGGGAACTAGCAACTGGTGGGCTGGTGCGCCCCCCTTGGCCCCCTGCGCCTAGGGTTGGAAACCCTAGGGTGGGGGGGCCTCCACTTGCCTTGGGGGGCAAGCCACCCCCTTGGCCGCCGCCCCCCTAGGAGATTGCATCTCCTAGGGCTGCTGCCCCCCTAGGGGCCCTATATAAAGAGGGGGGAGGGAGGGCAGCCGTACCCATGCTCTTGGCGCCTCCCTCTCCCCTTGCTACACCTCTCCCTCTCGCAGACGCTTGGCGAAGCCCTGCCGAGATCGCTGCTGCATCCACCACCACGCCATCATGCTGCTGGATCTTCATCAACCTCTCCTTCCCCCTTGCTGGACCAAGAAGGAGGAGACGTCACCCTGACCGTACGTATGTTGAACACGGAGGTGCCGTCCGTTCGGCGCTAGGATCTCCGGTGATTTGGATCACGACGAGTACGACTTCCTCAACCCCGTTCTCTTGAACGCTTCCGCTCAATCTACAAGGGTATGTAGATGCACTCCTCTCTCTCATTTCTAGATGAACTCATAGATTGATCTTGGTGAAACCGTAGAATTTTTTTTATTTTCTTCAACGTTCCCCAACACCGACTGCCAAATGTGTCGGGGTCACTTGTGTGGCTATCTTGCACGAGAAGCCTTGGCTGGGGTTAGGTTAAGGTCTGGTGGGTTGGTCAACCTAGGTTTTTCGACCTGGCTAAGATAGGATTAGCCATTGATCAGCCTGGCTCTGATACCAAGTTTGTTACGATTGGTTTCCAGGTATTATTTTCCTAGAAAATGGCCTTTGTGCTCACCAGCCCCAGGATTACTGTTAGCTGATGAGGCACCAACTTGATACAGAAACTCCAAGCAAAAATACACAATATGTAGTACAAGACCATTCTGGCCTATGAGTACAACATAAGGTTGCTAGCGGTTGATGGCGGAAGCGGTTTGTGGATCATCAACGTCTATGGGACTCCATTTCCCACAGGAACAGCTGACCAGGTTAACTCCTATCTTCGCGAGGCTGCTATCACCGTTGCTTAGGTTCCGGGGCTGTCATCGCAACGCTCCTCTCCATGCAAGAAATCTGGCCAAGACAATAGCCAGGGACAAGCCAGCGAGTACTTTGAATGTACTCGCAAACATTATGAACACAGGTATAATATAACAAATCATGCTCTAAAATATTCTATGATCACAACATCAGTCATAAAAATAAAATCCCTGATGCATGCAAGCAGGTTATTTATATGCAACATGAATATGTAATCACAGAGTAGTAATAAAATGCCGATCGGGTGTCTGAACCGACGCCTTGAAAGGAGTGTAAATAATGAACATGCCTCAGTCGGGCGTCTGAGTGACACCACATAAATGGCTTATAAAGTAAATAAATAACAACATGCCACAGTCGGGCGTCTGAGCGACACCACATAAAGGGCTTATAAGAAAACAATCACAGTGAATATCCAGGAGGTAGAACCGTCCCAGGGATACTCAATACTTCAAATAATATAAAGGGGTTAGTCCATAATAATAATAATCATAACCATAAGTCACACGTCATGATCCATGTTCTGGTTTAGTAGTTTCTCCTCCGAAGACCGACACTATGACTGACACTTGACCCAACCCAGACTGTAGTGCTTAACCATGAACACGGCTATTCGAATAGATTTAATCTCTGCAGAGGGTGTACTCTTTACCCATGAGTAACGGATTCCTTTAGTCTATCGGGACTAATTCTGTCTACGGTCTTTCAATTGAAAACACACCTGACCTGCACACACCAGCTTAACAGACCGATGTCTGGAATGACCCACGACACCTGTCAAGCAAAACTCTAAGTGGGGAGGCTACAACCTCGCGTAGCATGGTATCAAACTTATATCGCGCGCTCTAAGGGGTGCCCGCCCCTCTCGGTCCCAACCGGAAACACCAATGCCCCGGACCAGGTGGCATGCCTACCGGATGCAGCCGGTATCTTCCACCATGGCCTCTCTGTATGGTGTGTGCTAGAAAGGGGTTGACAACTTACTAAACCGTACCCTACCTACTGTAGGGACAAGTGGTAGTACGAAACAAGTATGGGGGTTACTGGAACAAGACTCGATCTATGGTCGACTCAGGAGGTTTAAGTATTCCCTGCATGATTAGCATAACGAATATATTTCATCTAATAGATAGAATCACCACTCATCATACCCCATCATGCCATACCGGACACACTCGTCTCGACGAGGAACTAGGGACAAGCTCAGGTCTACCCAAGACAGAGACTTTCCCGGCTTCCTCCCGACAGGCACGAAAAGCATACGAGGATGATTACTGTCACAAGCATGACCATTTCCAACAGCAAGGAAATCTCCAATATGCATTCATGCAAATGATCGTATCACCACATAAAATAACGAGTTCTCCGTATTAAGGTGGTGTTATAATCATGTCAAATAACACACACAATGTTATGCCGGGGTTCAGAATGCTTGCCTTCAAGAGTATGCAAGTGGGGTGTGCCTTTTGAAAGTTGACTTCTTCTTCAAAAACCTATTTTTTGAAATTACTCAAATTAATACATAGTTTCAAAATAGTGCAAAAAGTTGTCTGAATTTTTTTCAAATAAATCTTAAAATAAACTAGACTAAATTTGAGAGAGGTAGGAAAAAGAATCAACTTATTTGGAGTTTTATTTAAAAAGATATAGCCAGTCAAAGTTTTGGTCAAACTCTGTTTTTAAAATAAAATAGAAAAAAAACAAAATGTTTCGAAAACTGAACACGTCGAAGGCGTACTTTGCTTTTACGCATCCACTTATCCAGCATGGACCGGCCCGTGGTCACTGACAGTGGTTCCAGGGGGCCCATTGGTCAGGTTTGACCGGTCTCCCCCGCCTTCCCTCTCCTTTGGCCGAACAGGGGCGGAGCTCCGGTGATCTTCGCCGGTGGACGATGGCTCCTCGGGGGCATCCGAGGGCACGGATGGATCCGCCAGCTCAGGGCGGACCTCCCCGTGGTTGCTGGGTCGGCGGGGGTGGAGGGAGTCGCCGGCGGCGAGCTCCGCGATGGAGGAGGCTTTTGGTGGGTTTGGGGTTGTGTTCTACGGTGGTTCCCGATCACGATTGAGAGGCTGGGAAGTTCTGCATGGTCGAGGGGAGTAGAATGGTGGCGCTGGAAAGGGGGGAGAGGGCCTGCTCGCGACGAAATGGAACGGAGCATGGCGGCGGCCAAACCGGCCGGAGACAGGGAAGAAGGCTTTCCCCCGACGATTACTGGCCGCGGGGCTTTGAGGGAATGGTCTGAGGCTGCCTGCGTGGCTGGACGAGCTCGGGGGCCCCTACTTATAGTGCGGCTAGGTCGGTTCGCGGCGGCCGTGGATAGGATCGTCAGCGACCGCCGTTCTGTAGAGGACAGGGCGACGTGGCGACGACGGGCGCTAGCTGACGAGCTAGTGGATGAGCTCGGGCTGTTCCACGAGTGAGCTGGCGCGTTGGTGTGGCTCGGGCGGCGCCGACCAGTGCAGAGGTTGTCGGGGCGGCAGTGGCGGCTTGTGGTGGCGGTGCTGTAGGGCGCCAGGAGGGGGCCAGGTGGCTCTTCGGTGAGGGAGGGGTCGGGTGCGTCGACTGGGAGACGGGAAGGGCCAGAACGGGCATGGGTAGGCGACAGCGAGACGCGGCGGCTCGGTGCGTGCGCGTGCAAAACGTGTGCTCTAGGCACGCCCAGAGCACACGCACCAGGTGTTCGGCGAAATGCCAGAGCATGCTAGGAGGCTTGGGTGGGGCTGGGGCTTACCAGGTCTCGGCTAGGGTGTGCAAGCAGATTAGTGGACATGGTGGTGTGGAAAAACAAGTAGGTCTAGTGTGCAAACTAAAACTCATGTCAAAATTGATCATGCCCATAAGGTGTTTGACAAAATGCCAAGGGCACTTAGGCATTTCTTGGGGTGGCCAAACTTTCCAGATTGGAGTCTCTTCAGATGTTGGTGAGGATGGCAAGGTCATTTGGGCAAAACCAGAAACTTGCTAGTGCAAGTTTTGCAAATCTTGAGTTTTGGACAGAAAGAGAAAGGCATGATTGCATGCACTTAAAATCCTCCCAAGGGTCCACTCTCTTGGAATTAAGGGTTTGGTAAGGTGTACTACAAGTAGGAGAAAGCTCATGGTCACTAGAGCACAAATAATTAGGGCTGCAGTAGAAAACACCCCACTAGGCCAGAATGAAAATGAGGTTGATTCACTCAAATTTTTCAAAGGACATAACTGGGTTTTTGCATAAAGATGAATAATATACTCCTACTGACCTCCCCTAATTTTGGTGGAAGTTTTAAAGAAGTATTTAAATAGGTTGCAGTGCAAAAGTGAAATCTGACCAGATTTAAAAACTTGCGGTAAACTCAAAATCTCAAAATGACTAAGGGATATTTCTGCATAAAAGTGATTTAGGGACATCATATGTCACCCCCAAATTTTGGTGGGATTTTTAAATAAATTTATCAAAGGGTTGTAGTGCAAAAGAGGCCATGAAACTTATAAAAATCATTTTTAAAGAAATAAGGCTCAGGAAAAATATATTTACGCAAATAAACCCACTGATAAATGAATTGTATTATTTGAGAGGATAAATAATTCCAATAATGATTGAAAAGTTTTCACTTGGTGTAAAAACTCCATAATAATAAAGAAAAGAATGGTTCCGAAATCAAAAGGAAATCCAGAAAATAAAAGTTTAAGTTTCCTGGCAAAATTTTAATTAATAAAACAAGGTTAAATTTTTTGAGGGGCTACAATGCGCCTGCGCGTGCACTGACGCGCACGTCCATGCTGGTGCCCATGCACCTGCCAGCGCATGCGCCTGCGCGTGCACTGACGTGCGCACCCGTGCCGGTACCCATGCACATGAATGTCTCCGTCGTGCCGTTGACAGCACCTGTCCCCGTGCGGGTGCTAGTGCCCCCCTCAGCGGAATGGATGGCCGTCGTCGACCGCTTCCTTGCACCAACGCCAGTCGCCTCCTCCCGCCAGTTGACTCGCTCCGAAGTCTAGAACATTTTGTCCTTCCTTGAAGCTAGGCCAACATCCAGGAGTACGCCAACAACGGCGCAAGATGTCGCCGTCGCCGTCTGTCAGTGGCCCGATGACACACAGAGCACGACAGAGAAGCCGCTTCCTACCGCGAGACGCCACCGCCGCCGTCGCGTAATCTAAATTTGCCATGAAACACGTTCGGATTGCCATGCTTAAAATCTAAACGTTTATCATTTCCGTTTATTTTTATATCGATTGTCGTATAATTTAAAGTTGGAGTGAGACTGAATGAAATGTATGGTTTGATCGATTGAATGTTCTGCTAGAGCATGATCAAATTAAATATAAAACTTCATCAAGCCACATGTATTCCTTGTCATCCAACGACCTAGACTGCTCCAATGTCGAGCGCTCAACACGTTTAGTGTGCAGTTAATTTCATGCCAAAAATAGTGCTAATCACATGACAACACGCAAATAATATCCTAGTAGTTAATATCCGCATGCACTTAATATACTTCCAAATTAACATGCATTGCACGTACACATTGACTAGTGCCGCTAGTACGTGAAACTGGTGTCGTGACTTGTGAACGCATCCAGATATGGTCAACAGCAACATCGCCCACGAGTTCTTCCTGTTTGCCCGTGCGTCTAAACGCAGAAGGGGAGGAGAGAGAGAGAGAACACATGGAACCCACCAGTAAGTGAAGGCGAAGAGTACTAAAAATAATATTACATGTTATCCATTAATTACGCTGTGGGGATATAAATTGCTATTCTACGTATGTTGCCTATTGACGTGCGCCTTGAAGGCCCGGTCGCATGTTCGATCCTCGTCCTTTATTTTTTAATTTGTATATGGGAGCAAATTTGTTTCATGACATGTGGGCCCCTCGGTGTGTAGTTTGTAGCACTTTAATTTGTGGGTCGAAATTTGTTCCATTCCAAGTGGACTATCGGTGTGTAGTTTTGTAGCTTATTTATAATAATTAAATAGAACAACATAGTTTTTGCAATAATACCATGGTGCGACGTTGAAGGCGAGAAAGGACGTGCGAGAGAGCGATGACCGAGCCAGAGGAAAACGAACTAGGGGAGTTGCATGGGTTGCAATGGTGTTTGGAGTAGTTGTGGGCCGAATGCTATAAAAATATAATCTAAACCGACCGGAATAAATGCCTACACAAATTAATCCAAGGTTGGAGTGCCCCTCGCAATGTAAATAGCTCCGGCTTTGCGAGGGATGGAGAGGTAGTAGCTTCAACACGTGGAAGATACGGTGTGAGAAAGCGAGGTCAATCGAGAGACATATAGATAGAGAGACAAAGTGAGTGTGGTCCGACATTCATTGAACAAATATATATGCTCCGGAGAGATATTGTCCGATTGAGCTTTTGGTAAGGGTGAGGGCTGTAAGATAGAGCTTGAGAGATGATCCAATCACAGACGTGTAGATATATTTTGTGCGTGGGAGGAAGCAAGGTCAACCGATCACATAGGGGCCGTGCGATCGAAAGAGTGAGACGGGTTGGAGAGAGTGACCTAGATAGACGATGTGCGTGAGAGAGTATATAATGTGAATAGGTCGAATTGGGCTCAAACATGCTGATATATCATTTTTGTTCGAGAAAGAGCGAGGTCAATCGAGACATACGGATATATATATATATATATATATGTGTGTGTGTGTGTGTATATATATTATAGAGAGAGAGAGATTGAGTGAGCGTGGCCCACCATGAGGTCGAAAGAGTGGCGGCAGCTTGGATGGACTGACCTAGATAGAAAATCTGCGTGAGATAGTATAGAGTGTGTCGATCGAGGCCCGAACAGGGAGATATATCATTTGTGTGTGAAAGAAAACAAGGTTAAACGAGACTCAGATAAAGAGAGCGAGATTGAGCAAGTGTGGCCCGCCGTGCGGAAGAAAGAGTGAGACAGTCTCGAGGGAGTGACCTAGATATACAACGTGCGTGCGTGCGCACGAGAGGTTGGGGGGGGGGGGCTAGATAGGCAATGCATGTATTTAGCGCGAGAGGGAGAGAGGGAGAGGGGGGAGAGAGAGAGCTCAGCATGGGGTGCAATGGCGGGTGTGTGAGGTAAATACATTTGGTAACGGGAGTGGAAAAAGGGGTTGTGTAGTTGAGAGAATTAGAGATCGAAACATGGAGTGAAAGAATGAACGTGTGTTGGAAACCAATAGCTTGCTAAGGAGGTTAGGAGACGAAGATTGACCGATACAGGAAGTATGTAGAGTTTGTGCGTGGGGGGGAGGGGGCTAAAAACAACATTTGAATGTACATAGTACGAGACTTAATATCGATGTTTCAATTCGGTGTACATTGTAAGATTTGAACCGAGTACCAGGCATGCGGGTAATTATTTCGAATTCGTGCCATACTAAGTTTCGAAAAGTTGACATTGACTCAATTTGTTGTGCTATTTTGTAGGTCATATGTTTGAATCCATCCAAAAGTTTTCTCACTACCATGGTGTTCATCATATACATATGAATTTGTATTAAAAAAGTAGCATGGATACAGTGAAATGCGAAATCCACGTTAGAATTGGAGATCGCTACGTGACACACACTCTAATTCAAATAACTAACTACATGACACACACTCTAATTCAAATAACTAATTATGTGACACACTCTAATCCACGTTAGCATGGGTACCGTTTTGATTTTTTTTCAAATAACTCCTCATTAATTAATTTATAGTACTCCCTCTGTTCACTATTATAAGACCTTGAAGACATTTCACACAATGTGCAAAACAGTTCATTTTAAGTTGTCTGAAACGACTTAAAAAAGTGAACGGATGGAGTATCTTGTTTCGAATGACTAATTATTGCAAGGAAAACACGGGCATGGTAATACATACAGATTCGTTTGCAAATGAAACAAGATTTGTTTCGTTTGCATTCTCAAATGTAGGCACACCAGGCAGACCAGCGTCGTGTCGGGGTGGACGCTGCTTCGGTGCCTTAAAGGCAACTGCCCTTTGGTGACTGACATGTGGGCCAGCCACCTGTTGGGCCCACATGTCATGGATAGAAAGGCAGGTGCCTTAAGGCACCAAAGCATAGTCCTGTCAGAGTGGCCGCGTGTGTCGGACGGACGCATAGCACAAAGCCACCCACCCCCCTCCCCCCCCAAAAAAGGACGACGACAATATAAGTTCGTGCTTCCACATTTCGGATTGAAATATCTGGCGGCCCCAATTCCAGCCCTGCAAAATCTCTCTTCTCCACCGTCCCCTTCCGCACCCAGATTGCTCAAATCCCTAATTCGCAGCCATCCCTTGAATCGCCCCTCATCTCGTCTCTTTCCCCACCATTCCCCACCTCTGTGCTGGACGACGACGACTAAGTCGACGGTCGCGCTTCGCCACCGCACCGGAGCTACCTCATCTACGCCCTAGTCCACCGCACCGGGTGGTCCACCGACAACGTCGGCCGCCGCAACCGATGTGCCTCATAGACACCAAGTTCCACCGCATCAGGTGCGCTTCACCGACACCGTCTCCCAGCTCACAGGGGCTACTTCACCGAGCACATTGTCGCACCTCCTCCCCCCGAGGACGTTGGGGCTTCACCAACGGTCTCGTCCACCGCATCGTAGTGCTCCGCTGCCACTCAAGATCTGCATCCGTGCACGGCCAGCCAACGCCAGCGCATCACCCTCAACGGCTCTGAAGTGACTCGCACTCTAGCTAGGCGAGCATGCCCAAACGCCGGCCCGAACTAGGTATCCACACATCACTCCCTTGTGCACTGTTCCGAGGATGTTTGGATATCCTTTCACTGCTCTCTTAGCTTACACGCCTATGCAACTCTGACTTTAACTCTTATTTCTTCTGGAGATGTCATCTGAAACAAGCAAATCCATTTTTTAGAAAAGCATGACGGCGCTACGGGATCTGGTACACATCCTGCACACCTGTATAACCTTGCAAGTATCTGTCCTCCGGTACAACATGAAGGTCGATTCCTCTTATTTGATCAACCATTCGCCGTGTCAAAAATGCAGAGGTGGATGCAAGGAGCACAAGGCCTGCACATCCAAGCAAGTGGTAACATGGACTTGTACATGGAACATCCCAAGCGCAAGCAGAGCTGCAGTGAGCCTGTACAACGAGTTAGCGTAAGTCCCTGCATTTCATTTAATTCATACTGGCATTCATGTATGATTTGTGTGCAGTGGCTGATCCACGAATTCAAGTTACCAGGGGCGAACATTTAACTTAAAAAATATGAAGGCACTTGCACTCCGGAAATCAACATAACTTGAGAAATGTGAAGCTACATGCACTTTGAAAACCAGCTAATGATCCAAAGTAGTTCAGATTATAAACACTAAATGATGCAAGCACCAAAAAACACAAAATGCAACATGGTGTACAAGGACTACAAACATGGTCTGTACCTTCTTGAATTATTCGTTCTCTGGCTGAAAATATCAAAGTGTAATTGCACGAACCAGTGCACAAACTGCATATCAATATACCTATCCTGCACAAGTATTCCAATAGTTTCAAACAACAGATTAGAAAAGTATTTATGCTATGTTGTCATGATATGGGGACTTTGTGGTAGATGGCCTCGACGTTTCCTCAAGCTATGAAAATGCACTATAATTTGCTTGTCACCAATGCCTGCAAACTCTGTCTCTCTCAACATAGTAGATCATCATTAGACACTAAATCCTTCAATGAGCTTGCAAAATGCTTGCATTAGATCCCTCATTAGACACTATATGTTCATCACCAGGAGCATGTAAAATGTTTGCATCAAATCCTTCATTAGCAGTCTGTTCATTAGACACTTAAGGCTCAAGAACAACATGAGCTTGTACGTTTGCACCGGAAACTTGATTAGATACATCAGATTCAGTCAGTTCAGTATTGATTGGGGGAGTTATAAAATAAGTAGAAATTGGTTTCATTTTCTCATAGATTCCCTACATACAAGCAGTTTTACAACACCGTCAGGTTTAACTATTGGCCAGAAATTGAAGAGTTGAATTAGATATAATCAGGGATGTGATGTACCTGCTCGTTGCGCATGCTACTCTTGCAAGCTGTGACTGTCCATTTGCGCAAGCTCGATGCCATGCCCGTGCTGCCGCTGCTGCCTCCCACGCAGGCTACACCCAGGGTTGGATCTTCATCTTCTTATCCTTCCATTTGCTTGAAGCCCGGCGACCGCCCTCCAACGAGGGCGCGAGGAAGTGTTGTGTCGGTCTGTCCAGCGGCGACTAGGTTAGGACCGAACCAGACTGGAGGCTGGAGCAAATGAATTGGGATTTTTCCTGCTGTCGATCGATATGGGAGGCGCTCGTATGGGCCGCGAGCCTGCTATAGGGCCTGCCTTGCACTTATGTTATTGGCCCATCCAAATTGAAACATTTTTCTTCATTTTTTACATTGCCTGCTCATGCGTTGGGACGAACCAAACTAGCATGGGCCAACCTGGACGACTCAAACTAGGTGCACAATTTCCAGCCACCTGAGGCGGCCGCCCATACCAGCCCCTATGGTGGCGTCGCCCCTTTTTGCGTGTATGATTGGATAGTGAAAATTATTCCAGTGGCGCTTTTGATTTACCCACAGAATGGTTGAATTTCTTGTTTCTATGAACTGAGTTCACCAATAATGTGAAGGATGCCAGTCTTTTCATCCTATTGTAGATTGCTTAGATCTTGATATGCCAAAAGTAATCACATGAAATAAACAGTAAAAGCCAGTGTGATGTGTTTGGCTACAACTAGTCTGACTACACGTCCTCATATAACATATCAAGGACGCACCATCTTACCAGATTAACCATTCGACTTACCCATGCAGTGTGGGAAGAAAGAAGTATTGGGACTGCGTATCCAAGCAATTGATGCCATGGACTCCTTTGTACAACCTTGTAAGCGAAAAATAAGTTGCAGTGTGCCTGTACAAAGAACTAGCATAAGTTCAGTTACCTGCTTCTCGGAATTTTAGTTAGCCACTTATTGCAAAATTGTTCAATTATGTTGCTTGGCTTAATTTAGTTTGCTACTGATTACATAATGGCACAGCCTGTTAATCATATTTTAGACTGCGCCTATCTATGTGTTTGATACTTACTGTTAAAAATTACCTATTTTCCTTAACTTAAATATCTACTTGTTTGTTTAACTGCTTTGCTGCTGCAACAGCGGGTTACAATGATGTTAATAACTACTGTACTTTTCAGCATCCAATTGAAACTCTTTAATTCCTTGTTTGTTTAACTGGTTTGCTGTTATAACTCCTAGTTGAGATGTTTTGCTAACTTCAACTTTTCTGAATCCAATCGGAACTTTAATGGCAAAATAGGTTAGCCCAAGATCAAGGAGCGAGGTCCCCATGGACGTTGCATCATCCCACAGCAGTGGCACTGGCCCAATCGTGCATTATGAATTGCCGTCTGCTGATGCTCTTGAGGCTAAACTAGTGGTAGAAAGAGATTCTGCTTCTGCACTTAGAGATGAAGTTGACATGTTGAGGAAGCAAATAGCACAATCACAAGTAGTACTCAAGACAACCATTAAGTATTTGGTGGATTTCAAAACGAAGCAAGCTGAGACTGACCAGATTGTTAAGGTCCTAAAGGAAAAAAGGAAATTAAATTCCTACTTGGTAAATCATAGGTGAAATGTTCTTTCCATAGTTGAATAACCTTTGTGTTGTCTATTCATTTAATCAATCAAACCATTTGTTTTAGAGATCATGTAATAATTGTTTTTTGTTTTTTGGTTTGTAATTTTATTTGAGCACAAGTCTGTATTAATTGATAAGACTCGGAGACATTTCATTTGGATTGCTGTGCCAGACCTACAAATATGCCAATCGGGCTGAATGTGCATTCAGCAATAGTAGTAGTATAGATGGACCATAAGTGGCATGCATCGGAAAGGGCCAAGATGGTGGCTAAAAAAAGGATGCTGTTTTAGCCAAAAAAAAACTACAGCGGCCTGGCTTATGTATGTTAGTTGATATTATTGATCCATATACTCTATAAGTGTTTATATGTCAGTTAGTTCTGTACATTCTTGGTTGATTGACTCGGTATTTGAATCTTGATACATCGCTTGTGTACATATCTAAATGGGAGTACACATTATGCTGCGTGTGACATTTGAGTTCGACATGAAGTGTTCCAAATATTCGAATTCACCTTAAACTGGATTCTAGTTTCTGAATTTGAGTATCGGCATTTGTAAACCATATTCATATATGACAGTGGAATACATCTTTGTCGTCCTTTTGAAGATATATAAAACACATAGAATGATTTATAAAGATCCATATAGGAATACAAAGTGGATTCGAATTTAGTTGCCAGGGTAAACGTGGATGCTTATTGTCCCAAAATTCGAAAGAAGCAGCAAAATGTCCACTCCCACATCGGCTGCCCGAAGCCAAGTGTTTGGGAGATGGAAATTACTGTCTACCCATTACACGGACAATCCATCAGCCCGATTTCCACTGCTCTAAATAGGGGTAGGTTAGTAACTTCAATTAGACGTGACACGACCGCCTTTGAGCCCATTCCGACATGGTGGGCGTCAAACATGGGCGGCAAAACACATTTAATTCAAGCTCGTCTGAAAGACCTCTGTTTCTCCCTCCATTCCCCATTCATACACGGTGGGCGGCAGAACAAACTCGACTCAGCCGAAATCGATGTAGGCAAATATTTTCAATAGGGGCAGGTTTGTAACTTCACTCAGACGTGACACAACCGCCCTACCTGTCAGCCCCGTTCATACACCATGGGCGCCAACCATGGGAGCCAACCACCCTCTCCTCGCCCGAAATCGCTCTACGCAAATATTGGCGAGATGCGATATTACCGTCCTATTCCCAACCAACGAGACGTCCAATTTTTAAACGGGGGCTAAGTTCGTAACTTTCCCATATTTCAGACAGGCGCGTCCCAAAAACATGGTTCCCCGTACCTCTCCCTCCATTTTCCCATTCATACACCATCCGCACTAGAACACCCCATCCCCACACCAGCCTCCGTCTGCACCCCATCCATCGCCGCCTTCCTCCACTACATCCATCGCCACTGTCCTCCACCGTGCCGGAGCGCCTACCAAGACCGCGTCATCCACTGCTAGAGATGGACGTTTCTTATCCACGACGATGGACCAATAGCCTTGCATCGCGTCCTCTTGTTTCATCGGCACTGTCGTCCTCTTTGCCGAGGCCGCTCACACGACCTTCTCTTCCACCGCAACAGGACTTATCCCCCAATGCACCCGTCTACCGTCGCAGATCTGCTTCAACACCACCGACAGCCATCGCACCCACGATGCCTACACGGCGCCGCAAGAGAGGTGGTACTTCATATCTCCTTAACTTTTTGATCTCAACCAGAAAATAGATCTTAACTTGGTTACTCTACTTTCTTTTCAGCTCTTAGAATTTAGTTCTTAGTTCGAAGCAAACAATGGATGATAAATATCATTTCTCCAGTTTGCAGCTTCAAATCTGCCATGGCACAGCCATAATACGGTTTAATTGATCATGCTTAGGGTTTAATTGATCATGTTGGTTCCGTGGTGGTTTCTTCAATAGAAATCGGAGGGGAAACCCTCTTTCGCTAAAAAATATGCTTAGAGTTTCCCACTTTTATAATCACTATACGATCAGAATACGTGCTTCGTGTCATAAAAAATATGCTTAGAGTTTCGAAAATGCATGTTCGCCGCTCGGGTGTGTGTCTCTACAGGGTGCCCACGATGGGCCGGCCCACCCTGGGATTTTGGGTCGTCCCAGGCCCTGATTCCCCTCTATTCTGCTGCGCGCTTCCGATCTCTACTCGCCCCCAGCCGCCTGCCTCGCTGGCGACTTCCCGTCCCCGGATGGCATGACTCTAGGAGGAGACGCCAGACTAATAGGAGGCCAGGAGCCGCTCGCCCAACAGCGTCACTGCTGCCCGAGCGCGCCGCCGTGCCTACCTTCCCAGTCCGTTCAGGGCTCAGGCGTGCAGCACCTACCAAGCCAACCCGATTTATCCTGAGATACGTCCTCAACACTCAATAGCCACTCCTCATCACCCATTTTCTAATTGATTCATTACTCATTAGGCAGGACTGTCATTAGGATTCATTACTCAAAATTCCGGCCCTCGGAACAGAAACTAGTCATTTTGGATTGTTGGTCGTAGTGACATTGACCCAGATTACTACTGCAAGCCAGGTTTGTTGACAATTTTACTTGTCTTTCTTACTCATTCGATATAATATCCAATTATTCACATCGATTAGTTGCAAAAAATAAGTGCTAGACAAACTTCTTCATTCAGATTTTGGACGGTCTCTTACTGCAGTTGCAATTCTGCATACTTGTCCTAATAAGCTCACAAGTAAATGATTGATTCACTACATCTATGCTTGCCTTGTCATATTTGTTGTCAATATTCTTTTAGGGTGGACCACCCTGTTTCTAAATACTGGAACCGTAGACATGAGTGAATAGTATTTCTCTATGTGATCTCTTCCATCATGTGTGGGTAACGAACACTGCATTGTATAGAAAGAAAGTGTAATTTCCAGCTTTTACATAGGTTTCGATCTTTTACATGGAATACAATCTGCCTACTTGTTTTGTGTCGCACTACCAACACTCCACCCTTGAAGCTAAACATTACGCCACTCATAATTGCTTAGTTTATTTGTTCAAATACGAATTTCATATGATTCTATTTTCCTACTTCAGTTGTGAAATGTATGCCTGCCTGTTATAGAGACATAAGGGGTTTGTATTTCTGTGTGTGGTCTGGTCAACACGGTTGGGGAGGTGAACTTTGCATATGCAGGGGTTTATAGGGAGACACTCTCCGAGTTGAATCTGCAATGCATTCCATATATAATCTAACTACTTTTTATGTTTTCATGAATCTCAGATTCTGAATAGTATCATAATGATTATGAGCTTGCGCGCATGAAAAGCATAAAGCAGAACAATGCCATGGCTGTCAAACTTGGCATTAAGGGACTGAAATCAAGTCTGGATGCAATGCAATGCAAACGCTCTCCACCTACAGATTCATGTTCAGAATATGATCCTAACAGTGATTATGAGCTAGAGGGAGACCTAAGTCAATGTAGCTCCCTAGTGCAGGAGTCAGAGGAAGATGCCCTATCTTATTCACCCATCAAGGTAGTTGCTCTAACTTTCCAATGTTACATTGCTCGCACATATCTTGCAACTGATGCTTTGCATTGCTCCTACTTTGTTGAACTGCCATTAGCTTAGTTTACACATTGTGTATGTGAATACGCCCTACCTATCCATTTTCAGTACATATTCCATCTGTCATCATACCATATTTATCCATTCAAATGCTGTTCTTGTGTATCAGACATTCAAAAGGAAGAGGGTGATTGCTGATCGTGGAGGAGCACAAGCAAAGTATTTGGAAAAGGTAGTGGCACCTGATAAATCAAATAGCCCATTAGGTGTAGCTGCAATATCACCTGACCCACAAAATACCTCAACTCTAGCAGACTCTAGCCCTACTACACTGGTCATTTCTGATGCCCCAACTCAACAGACCCCAACTGCAGCAAATAGTATGGTTATGCCAGTTGACATAGCACCAGCTGTACGACGCAAAACTCCCATTCCAGCAAAGAGTACACCAAATCTAGTTGCCAAATCCCTTTTCGAACCAGAGAGAGCCCCAATTGCAGCAAATAGGACCCCCGTTCCATTTCTTCCCAGTTTAGAAGACGAAGCTTATGTTGTTGTCAGGAACTTTGTGCGCATCTATCCTTCATGGAAAGATTATACCGCAGACACAGAACAATTTCCAGTCTTCCTCCACAACTTACGCGTAAGTAATGTACTAATGTTATTCATGGTCATTACTGCATATGTTTCTGCTGACAGAAGACACAAGATTTCATTCTTTTAAATAGGCGAGGAGCAAACTGGATTGTGATGACGAGCAAGAGTTGGTTGCGCTTTTCAAGCACTCGTTGATGAAGTATCGTTCCTACCTGAGGCAAGCGCACTTCGATGGCAAGCCTCTGAACGAAATTTCTGTAAAGTCTCCGGTGCTACATTTATCCGACGGTGACTGGAATAATCTTGTTACACATTGGTCTCGGCTGCAGCGTAAGGTACTGTCTATGATATCACATCACAATTTGAACTACATTTCTGCATTTGCCTTAATGTCTCACTTGTACGAAAACTGTTAGCAGAAGAACATTCGTTCTCAAGGGACCACAGAATCTCGCAACTATACTGCACACTGCATTGCTCTTGTGAGTACCTCTTGCCCTGTATGACCATACTTACTTTCATAGCTGTTTGATTATGTAGCATCACTGCACATGTTAGCCTCGTAATCGTCCATTTGGTGGACATTATAAGATCCGTATGGACTCTTACACAAATTTAGAATCAACCCAATGCTTTTGAAGAGGTTTAGCTCTGCAGTCCTCTTGTAAGGACTGAACGTGGTCTATCACTGTACTTACATTAACAGCTACTCCCTCCGTCCCATAATATAAGAATGTTTTGTACAGTACACCAGTGTTCAAAACACTCTTGTATTATGGGAAGAGGGATTGGTTCATTTTGTAGCATTCTGCATCTTATCTCCCTCGCCCACCATTTACTAAAAAAGATCAGATCTATATTTAATCTTACCAACAAGTAGAATACACAGACAATGCCAGTGCAGAAGTGTAGCCCATTGCTCTTGTCAGTACATTTTGTCCTGTAACGCTTGTACTTCCAGGGATTGGTAGTTGATTATGTAGCATCAATCTGCATCTTATCTTCATTATCCTCTATCCCTTCCAGTATTATCATATCTATAATTACTCTCTACAAAATGTAGAGTACAGGCAATGCTTATGAAGAAGATTCTGTGCTGAAATTCTTGAGTTATCCTTCCCTTGACATGGAGAAGGGCATTATAAAGCCGGTGTTAACTGTCAATGTAAGTCAGTCCTTCTAAAGCCTTTATCCTCAACTGCTGTTTAATTTGCTCATACTCCCTATCGTTTACTGCTGTTTAGTTTGCTGTTTCTACCAAAATGCATGTTCGTAAGAACCGTAAGTTCTAAGTTTTACTTGTAAAACCAAATTTCTTATTCATACCATGCACATTACTTAATACTCCCTATATGTATGCTTGGTTTTGTGGATCTATAATCCAGTGTGTGGTGAAGCAGCCCACGTTTGCACCTTGTCATCTCCTGTTTTATCTTACTGATGTGGCTGATGATATGAACAACATGCCATGCACATTATCCAAAATAGATACAATGATTTTCTTTGCCCTTCATCTATGCTTGTTATGTTGACATGGTAATCCAGTAGTGTGGTGAAGCTCCCCGCATTATGAACAATGCCAAATTATGCTATTGATATTTTGAACTTACTCTTTATTTTCTAATTTGAAATTGGATAGAATTGACAGAACAATTATCATCTTTGTTTATACACGTGCAAAACCTGTCATCTCTCTGCTTTGTTTCAGGGTGATATGCCTGATGGCATGCACAAGTCTGCTGAAGGCTGTGAGACAAACCCAACATATATTGCAGCAAAGAAGGCAAAACATCTTGAAGATAGCGAGACAACCCCAAAGTCTTGTCTTGATGCAGTGTTCAAGTTACTTGAGACTAACAGTCAGACAAGCTCACAGAATTCGTTGTCTGAATCAGTTCGACTTCTTCAGTCCCAAGTTCTAGCAGAAAGGCATTCTGCAACTCAACTTCGACTTGAAGTCCTATCTCTAAGAAAGATTGCGGAGAACACCAATGAGAACCTCATCGCTAAACAGCTACACCTGGAAGCTATGACCGACATGCTAGGCCGGTCTCACAGCCTTGCTCAGCAGCTTGCGCAGCAGTTCCCCCGCAAGGCTAACCTTTCTTGAACTGTCTTGGAAGTGGTCTCGGTTCAGTATTATTTTGTTACGCTGCAATGGTGCCCAGTTTTTGTAATCTGCTTCTTCGTTGCGCTTTATGATCACTGGTGGCGAACTTCGATGCCCAGTGGATGTAATATACCTTAAATCCTTTAATGTATAGTGTAGGTTTATTCTTAGTTACTATGACGTAATTTCTTATTGTATAGAGTAGGTTTGTTCTTAATTCCTACTAGTTACTGCCATCATTCGCTGTCTGAAAAAAAATTAGATGTAGTCGACCGGGCCGAAACATTTGACTCTAACGGGCCAGGTTTTTAGCGGGCCACAATTGGCCGGCCTGCGTCTTTCTTGGGCCCGAATGATTGGGGCCTTCACACATTGCGCCAGGCCCAAACTTACACTGGCCTATATTTTAGTTGGGCCTTTTGTCGACCCAGCGCTTAGTTTGGCCCAGGTAGCGTTGGGCCATTAACAGGCTGAATATTGTACTGGCCCCGTTACGGCCGAGATGAAACCACGGGCCTTTAGCAGGCCAAAATGCATGTTGGGCCTCAATTTTCACTAGTCGTCGACGGGCCTTCAGCAGGCCGAAATCTAGACTGGGTCGTTATGGGCCCAGTTAGCTCACGGGCCGTTACCAGGCCGAAACATATCTCGGGCCTTAGTTGGCCCACTGATATCATGGGCCTTTAAGAGGCCGAAAGCTTAGTACATGCATCAACGGGCCGAATTACACGATAGGACTTTAACATGCCCAAAGTCATGTTGGGATTAACTGTTGCCACCTTTAGCACGGGCCTTTAGTGGGCCCGATGTCCCGTCGGACCATATATGGCCCATGGGCAGCACGGGCCATTCCCAGGCCGAAAGTCACACCGGGCTGAAATGGGCCCATGTCTACATCAGGCCTCTAACAGGCCGAAAGTCACTGGGCTGTAGTTGGGCCCGAACATTCGATGAACAATTAACGGGCCAGATCTGGCTTCGGGCTGCAAATGGGCCCAAATATTGGGCAAACAATTAACGGGCCAGATCTGGCTTCAGGCCGTAAATGGGCCCAAATATTGGGCGAACAATTAACGGGCCAGATCTGGTTTCGGGCCGTAAATGGGCCTTTATTAAGCAGGCCGTTATTGGGCTGGCCCACTAGTACCTGATTAAGTTCTACGGGCCTTTGATTGGGCCGACCTTTTTAACCTATATGGGCCTCTATTGGGCCCAGCCACGTGTCGATGTACCATAGGCATGTCTCCTCTAATGGACGGGCGACATCTGGCCCACTGACGAGCTGACAGGTGTTCCCTTCGGCCAATCAGAATTTTACACGTGGAAATTTCCCATTGGTCGGGGCTGTTAACGGGTTATCGGATCCAAAATCCGACCCGATAGCTTAACGGCGTTCCGTTACGGTGGATGCCACGTGTCGGTCACCCTTGACGAAAGCACTTCTGTGACGTACGATTTATCGTCATGGAAGTGTACATTTCCATGATGATAATTTTGGTAATGTCATGGAAAACTTCTACGACAGCACATGTTTGACTATCTTGATTCTGTCATAAAATCGTCATGGATGTACATGCATGACAAAAAACCCGACCTACTGTGACAAACACGTATCATCACGAAAGTGTATTTTTTTTGTAGTGACGGTAGCGGAATTGCTGCAGATTACAGTGGCCATCGAAGGGTATTCATGAGGGTTTCTCTCTCCGGACGTGGTGATGGACTTGGGCGTGGCATGGCAAACTATGAACTACTGCTTGACGGAGAGGGATGATTGTGCAACTGTGGTCCACATCGCACGTAGATCCCCAGACCATGGAAAAGTGGTGGCGACAACACATAAACAACGTCGATGGTGGTGTTACTCGAGCACCCGGGGTGAAAATCTATGTATGACCATTGTCAGTGCAACAAACCCCAGGTCCATTGCCTAGACTATGCACAGGCATGAGGACAAGTCCACAACACCATGACCAACTCAAGCAAGATGGATTGATTCCCTTGAAGGATCCAAGCACATATCAAAATAGCCAAGATAGCCAGAAAGGCAAGATACTACTAAGGTAAAAACCTCCCCTGCCGGGCAGGCGAGCCTGGCAGAGAGAAGGTTAACCCCAGAAGTGAGGCCCCCCGGATCGTCCCAGCAGGCCTGCCGGGACTAGCGAAGGCAAGCCACTTCACTACACCACCTCACCGAGACACACGTCATCGATCAGTGCGGTGTCAAGCTCCGAGGTGACTAAGTGTCTGCTAAATGCCACATGGCAGCCACCCCCTACAGAAAATACCTACAAGCGACACCCGTCCTACGACATGTCGAGCGAGCAAGCGCCAAGCTGGTGACACAGCCCGACAAAGCCTGCCGGGCAAGCTATGATGTGACATTGAATGGCGCATTTAATGCGCTCTGTCAGCCATCAGAGTTAGGTATGATAGTGTTGGAAATATGCCCTAGAGGCAATAATAAAATGGTTATTATTGTATTTCCTTGTTCATGATAATTGTCTATTATTCATGCTATAATTGTATTAACCGGAAACCGCAATACATGTGTGAATACATAGACCACAACATGTCCCTAGTGAGCCTCTATTTGACTAGCTCGTTGATCAACAGATGGTCATGGTTTCCTGACCATGGACATTGGATGTCATTGATAACAGGATCAAATCATTAGGAGACTGATGTGATGGACAAGACCCAATCCTAAGCCTAGCACAAGATCGTGTAGTTCGTATGCTAAAGCTTTTCTAAATGTCAAGTATCTTTTCCTTAGACAATGAGATTGTGCAACTCCTGGACACCGTAGGAATGCTTTGGGTGCACCAAACGTCACAACGTAACTGGGTGGCTATAAAGGTACACTACGGGTATCTCCAAAAGTGTTTGTTGGGTTGGCACGAATCGAGACTGGGATTTGTCACTCCGTGTGACGGAGAGGTATCTCTGGGCCCACTCGGTAGGACATCATCATAATGTGCACAATGTGATCAAGGAGTTGATCGCGGGATGATGTGTTATGAAATGAGTAAAGACACTTGCCGGTAACGAGATTGAACAAGGTATCAGGATACCGACGATCGAATCTCGGGCAAGTACTATACCGGTAGACAAAGGGAATTGTATATGGGATTGATTGAATCCTTGACATCGTGGTTCATCCGATGAGATCATCGTGGAACATGTGGGAGCTAACATGGGTATCCAGATCCCGCTGTTGGTTATTGGCCTGAGAGTTGTCTCGGTCATGTCTGCATGGTTCCCAAACCCGTAGGGTCTACACACTTAAGGTTCGATGACGCTAGGGTTATAGGGAAAGTATGTACGCGGTTACCGAATGTTGTTCGAAGTCTCGGCTGAGATCCCGGACGTCGCAGGAGTTCCGGAATGGACCGCAGGTAAAGATTGATATATAGGAAGTGAGGATTTGTCCACCGGAAGTGTTTCGGGCATCATCGGTAATGTACCGGGACCACCGGAAGGGTCCGGGGGTCCACCAGGAGGGGCCACCAGCCCCAGAGGCCTACGTGGGCCAATAGTGGGAAGGGACCAGCCCCTAGGTGGGCTGGGTCACGTCCCACCAAGGCCCAAGGCGCCCTCAAGAGGAGAGGGGGCAAACCCTAGGGGCAGATGGGCCCTAAGGCCCACCCTAGGTGCGCCCTCCTCTCTCTCCCCCCTTGGCCGCCACCCAGATGGGATTTGGGGGCTGCCGCCACCCCTAGGGAGGGAACCCTAGGTGGGGGCGCAGCCCCTCCTCTCCCCCTATATATACTTGAGGTATGGGGGCTGCCCAACACACGATTTGATCTTCCTCTTGGCGCAGCCCTACCTCTATCCCTCCTCTTCTCTCGTAGTGCTTGGTGAAGCCCTGCTGGAGTACCGCACTCCTCCACCACCACCACGCCATCGTGCTGCTGCTGGACGGAGTCTTCCCCAACCTCTCCCTCTCTCCGTGCTGGATCAAGGCATGGGAGACGTCACCGGGCTGCATGTGTGTTGAACGCGGAGGTGCCGTCCGTTCGACACTAGGATCTTCGGTGATTTGGATCACGACGAGTACGACTCCCTCAACCCCGTTCTCTTGAACGCTTCTGCTTAGTGATCTACAAGGGTATGTAGATGCACTCCCCTCTCTCTCGTTGCTAGTCTCTCCATAGATAGATCTTGGTGACTCATAGGAAAATTTTGAATTTCTGTTACGTTCCCCAATAGTGGCATCATGAGCTAGGTCTATGCGAAGATTCTTTGCACGAGTAGAACACAAAGTAGTTGTGGGCGATGATTTGTTCAATTTGCTTACCGTTACTAGTCTTATCTTGATTCGGCGGCATTGTGGGATGAAGCGGCCCGGACCGACCTTACACGTACTCTTACGTGAGACAGGTTCCACCGACTGACATGCACTTGTTGCATAAGGTGGCTAGCGGGTGCCAGTCTCTCCCACTTTAGTCGGATCGGATTCGATGAAAAGGGTCCTTATGAAGGGTAAATAGCAATTGGAAAATCACTTTGTGGCTTTTGCGTAGCTAAGAAATGTTCTTGCTAGAAACCCATAGCAGCCACGTAAAACATGCAAACGACAATTAGAGGACGTCTAACTTGTTTTTTCCTGGTATGCTATGTGATGTGATATGGCCAAAAGAATGTGATGAATGATGTGTGATGTATGAGATTGATCATGTTCTTGTAATAGGAATCAAGACTTGCATGTCGATGAGTATGACAACCGGCAGGAGCCATAGGAGTTGTCTTAATTTATTGTATGACCTGCGTGTCATTGAACAACGCCATGTAATTACTTTACTTTATTGCTAAACCGTTAGCCATAGTAGTAGAAGTAACAGTTGGCGAGACAACTTCATGGAGACATGATGATGGAGATCATGGTGTCATGCCGGTGACGATGATGATCATGGAGCCCCGAAGATGGAGATCAAAAGGAGCAAAATGATATTGGCCATGTCATGTCACTTTTTGATTGTATGTGATGTTTATGCATCTTATTTGCTTAGAACGACGGTAGTAAATAAGATGATCCCTCATTAAAATTTCAAGAAAGTGTTCCCCCTAACTGTGCACCATTGCGAAAGTTCGTTGTTTCGAAGCACCACGTGATGATCGGGTGTGATAGATTCTAACATTCACATACAACGGGTGTAAGACAGATTTACACACGCGAAACACTTAGGTTGACTTGACGAGCCTAGCATGTACAGACATGGCCTCAGAACACAAGAGACCGAAAGTTCGAGCATGAGTCGTATGGTAGATACGATCAACATGAAGATGTTCACTGATGATGACTAGTCCGTCTCACGTGATGATCGGACATGGCCTAGTTGACTCGGATCATGTAATCACTTAGATGACTAGAGGGATGTCTATCTGAGTGGGAGTTCATAGGATGAATTTAATTATCCTGGACATAGTCAAAAGGTTTTTGCAAATTATGTCATAGCTCGCGCTTTAGTTCTACTATTTTAGATATGTTCCTAGAGAAAATTTTGTTTAAAGTTGATAGTAGCAATTATGCAGACTGGGTCCGTAAACTGAGGATTGTCCTCATTGCTGCATAGAAGGCTTATGTCCTTAATGCACCGCTCGGTGTGCTGAACCTCAAGCGTCGTTTGTGGATGTTGTGAACATCTGACATACACGTTTTGATGACTACGTGATAGTTCAGTGGGTAATGTTAAATGGTTGAGAATTGAGGCACCGAAGACATTTTTGAGATGTCGCAGAACATATGAGATGTTCCAAGAGCTGAAATTGGGATTTCAGGCTCGTGCCCACGTCAAGAGGTATAAGACCTCCGATGATTTTCTTAGCCTGCAAACTAAGGGAGAAAAGCTCAATCGTTGAGCTTGTGCTCAGATTGTCTGAGTACAACAATCATTTGAATCGAGTGGGAGTTGATCTTCCAGATGAGATAGTGATGTTTCTCCAAAGTCATTGCCACCAAGCTGCTAGAGCTTCGTGATGAACTATAACATATCAGGGATAGATATGATGATCCTTGAGATATTCAAGATGTTTGACACCGCGAAAGTAGAAATCAAGAAGGAGCATCAATTGTTGATGGTTAGTGAAACCACTAGTTTCAAGAAGGGCAAGTGCAAGAAGGGATACTTCATGAAATGGCAAATCAGTTGCTGCTCTAGTGAAGAAACCCAAGGTTGAACCCAAACCCGAGACTAAGTGCTTCTGTAATGAGGGAACAGTCACTCAAGCAGAACTACCCTAGATACTTGGTAGATGAGAAGGCTGGCAAGGTTGACAGAAGTATACTGGATATACATTGAATTAAATGTGTACTTTACTAGTAATCCTAGTAGCACCAGGGTACTAAGATACCGGTTCGGTTGCTAAGTGTTAGTAACTCAAAATAACAGAGTTACGGAATAAATGGAGACTAGCTAAAGGTGAGATGACGATGTGTGTTGGAAGTGTTTCCAAGGTTGATGTGATCAAGCATCGCCTGCTCCCTCTACCATCGAGATTGGCGTTAAACCTAAATAATTGTTATTTGGTGTTTGCGTTGAGCATAGACATGATTGGATTATGTCTATCGCAATACGGTTATTCATTTAAGAAGAATAATGGTTACTCTGTTTATTTGAATAATACCTTCAATGGTCTTGCACCTAAAATGAATGGTTTATTGAATCTCGATCATAGTGATACACATGTTCATGCCAAAAGATATAAGATAGTAATGATAGTACCACATGCTTGTGGCACTGCCATGTAAGTCATATTGGTATAAAACGCATGAAGAAGCTCCATGTTATTGGATCTTTGGACTCACTCATTTTTTGAAAAGTTTGAGACATGCGAACCATGTCTATTGGTATGTACTCATGGAGAAACTCCATGCAGATGGATTGTTTGGACTCACTTGATTTTGAATCACTTGAGACATGCAAATCATACCACATGGGCAAGATGACCGAAAGCCTCGTTTTTCAGTAAGATGGAACTAGAAAGCACCTTGTTGTAAGTAATACATTTTGATGTGTGCTGTCCAATGAGTGCTGAGGCACGCAGTGGATATCGTTATGTTCTTACTTCACAGATGATTTGAGTAGATGCTGAGTATATTTACTTGATGAAACACAAGTCTGAGTTGCGAGTGAAGTTGAAGATCTTCGTGACAAGAGGATAAAATGTCTATGATATGATCACAGAGATGAATATCTGAGTTGCGAGTTTGGTACACAACTGAGACATTGTGGAAATTGTTTCACAACCAAACACCGCCTGGAACACCATAGTGTGATGGTGTGTCCGAACATCATAGCTGCACCCTATTGGATATGGTGCTTACCAAGATGTCTCTTATCGAATTACCACTATCGTTGATGGGTTAGGCATTAGAGACAACCACATTCACTTTAAATAGGGCACCACGTAATTCCGTTGAGATGACACCGTATGAACTATGGTTTAGAGAAACCTAAGTTGTCGTTTCTTGAAAGTTTGGGGCTGCGACGCTTATGTCAAAAAGTTTCATCGTGATAAGCTCGAACCCAAAACGAATAAATGCATCTTCATAGGATACCCAAAATGGTTGGGTATACCTCCTATTTCAGATCCAGAAGCAAAAGTAATTGTTTCTAGAAACGGGTCCTTTCTCGAGAAAAGTTTCTCTCGAAAGAATTGAGTGGGAGGATGGTGGAGACTTAATGAGGTTATTGAACCATCACTTCAACCAGTGTGTAGCAGGGCATAGGAAGTTGTTCCTGTGGCACCTACACCAATTGAAGTGGAAGCTGATGATAGTGATCATGAAACTTCAGATCAAATCACTACCAAACCTCGTAGGACGACAAGGACGCATACTGCTTCAGAGTGGTACGGTAATCCTGCCTTGGAGGTCATGTTGCTAGACAACAATGAACCTACGAGCTATGGAGAAGAGATGGTGGGTCCGGATTCTGATGAATGGCTCGAGGCCATAAAATCCGAGAGAGGATCCATGTATGAAAACAAAGTATAGACTTTGGAAGAACTACTTGATGGTCGTAAAGGCTGTTGGGTACAGATGGATTTTAAAAGGAAGACGGACAATGATGGTAAGTATCACCATTAAGAAAGCTCGACTTGTCATTAAGATGTTTTCCAAAAAGTTCAAGGAGTTGACTACAATGAGACTTTCTCACTCGTAGCGATGCTAAGAGTCTATTGGAATTATATTAGCAATTACTGCATGATTTATGAAATCTTGCAGATAGGATGTCAAATCATTGTTTCCTTGATGATATTCTTGATTAAAGGTTGTATGTGATACAACCAGAAGGTTTTGTCAGTCTTGAAAGATGCTAACAAGATTGCAAAGCTCCACCAATCCTTCTAAGGACTGGAGTAAGCATCTCGGAGTTGGAATATACGCTTGATGAGATGATCAAAGATTTTGGCTTTATACAAAGTTTATGAGAAACTTGTATTTCCAAAGAAGTGAGTGGGAGCACTATAGCATTTCTGATGAGTATATGTTGTTGACATATTGTTGATCGGAAATGATATAGAATTTCTGGAAAGCATATAGGGTTATTTGAAAAGTGTTTTTCAATGGAAAACCTGGATTAAGATACTTGAACATTGAACATCAAGATCTATAAGGATAGATCAAAACGCTTAATAGTACTTTCAAATGAATACATACGTGACAAGATTTTGAAGGAGTTCAAAATAGATCAGCAAAGAAGGAGTTCTTGGCTGTGTTATATGGTGTGAGTATTGAGTAAGACTCAAGACATGACCACGGCAGAAGAGAGAGAAAGGACGAAGGTCCTCCCCTATGCTTCAGACGAAGGCTCTATAGTATGCTATGCTGTGTACCGCACCGGAAGTGTGCCTTGCCATGAGTCAGTCAAGGGGTACAAGAGTGATCCAGGAATGGATCACAGGACAGTGGTCAAACTTATCCTTAGTAACTAGTGGACTAAGGAATTTTCTCGATTATGGAGGTGGTAAAAGAGTTCGTCGTAAAGGGTTAAGCCAATACAAACTTTGACACTGATCCAGATTATTCTGAGTAGTAAACTTGATTCGTATAGTAGAACAATTATTTGGAATAGCTCCAATTAGAATGTGGTAGTTGCATCTAGGAGATGACATAGAGATTTGCAAAGCACACACGGGTCTGAAAGGTTTAGATCCGTTGACTAATAACCTCTCTCACCAGCGATATATGATCAAACCCCATGGGTGTTGATTCATTACAATCACATAGTGATGTGAACTAGATTATTGACTCTAGTGCAAGTGGGAGATGTTGGAAATATGCCCTAGAGGCAATAATAAAATGGTTATTATTGTATTTCCTTGTTCATGATAATTGTCTATTATTCATGCTATAATTGTATTGACCGGAAACCGTAATACATGTGTGAATACATAGACCACAACATGTCCCTAGTGAGCCTCTAGATGACTAGCTCGTTGATCAACAGATGGTCATGGTTTCCTGACCATGGACATTGGATGTCATTGATAACAGGATCACATCATTAGGAGAATGATGTGATGGACAACACCCAATCCTAAGCCCAGCACAAGATCGTGTAGTTCGTATGCTAAAGCTTTTCTAAATGCCAAGTATATTTTCCTTAGACCATGAGATTGTGCAACTCCCGGACACCGTAGGAATGCTTTGGGTGCACGAAACGTCACAACGTAACTGGGTGGCTGTAAAGGTACACTATGGGTATCTCCAAAAGTGTCTGTTGGGTTGGCACAAATCGAGACTGGGATGTATCACTCCGTGTGACGGAGAAGTATCTTTGGGAACACTCGGTAGGACATCATCATAATATGCACAATGTGATCAAGGAGTTGATCGCGGGATGATGTGTTACGGAATGAGTAAAGAGACTTGCCGGTAACGAGATTCAACAAGTTATCAGGATACCGACGATCGAATCTCGGGCAAGTACTATACCGGTAGACAAAGGGAATTGTACACGGGATTGATTGAATCCTTGACACCGTGGTTCATCCGATGAGATCATTGTGGAACATGTGGGAGCCAACATGGGTATCCAGATCCCGCTGTAGGTTATTGGCCGGAGAGTTGTCTGGGTCATGTCTGCATGGTTCTCGAACCCGTAGGGTCTATGCACTTAAGGTTCGATGACACTAGGGTTATAGGGAAAGTATGTACGTGGTTACCGAATGTTGTTCGAAGTCCCATATGATATCTCGGACGTCGCGAGGAGTTCCGGAATGGTCTGGAGGTAAAGATTGATATATAGGAAGTGAGGATTTGGTCATCGGAAGTGTTCCGGGCATCACTGGAAATGTACCGGGACCACCGGGAGGGGCCACCAGCCCTAGAGGCCTACGTGGGCCAATAGTGGGAAGGGACCAGCCCCTAGGTGGGCTGGGGCGCCTCCCACCAAGCCCAAGGCGTCCTCAAGAGGAGAGGGGGCAAACCCTAGGGGCAGATGGGCCTTGAGGCCCACCCTAGGTGCACCCCTCTCTCCCCCCTTGGCCGCCACCCAGATGGGATCTGGGGGCTGCCGCGACCCCTAGGGAGGGAACCCTAGGTGGGGGCTGCCTCCACCCCTAGGGAGGGAAGCCTAGGTGGGGGCGCAGCCCCTCCTCTCCCCCTATATATACTTGAGGTATGGGGGCTGCCCAACACATGATTTGATCTCCCTCTTGGCGCAGCCCTACCTCTCTCCCTCCTCGTCTCTCGTAGTGCTTGGTGAAGACCTACTGGAGTACCGCGCTCCTCCAGCACCACCACGCCGTCGTGCTGCTGCTGGACGGAGTCTTCCCCAACCTCTCCCTCTCGCCTTGCTGGATCAAGGCATGGGAGACGTCACCGGGTTGCACGTGTGTTGAACGCGGAGGTGCCGTCCGTTCGGCACTAGGATCTTCGGTGATTTGCATCACGACGAGTACGACTCCCTCAACCCCGTTCTCTTGAACGCTTCCGCTTAGTGATCTACAAGGGTATGTAGATGCACTCCCCTCTCTCTCCTTGCTAGTCTCTCCATAGATAGATCTTGGTGACTCGTAGGAAAATTTTGAATTTCTGCTACGTTCCCCAACAGATAGCACCGTTTGCTATCTAATCAGTGTGTAATGATTGATTTGCCACTGTGGTGACCCCTTGATCTATAAAAGGAGGCCAATGGCAACCAGAGAAAGGATTCGGACCCTTGTGCACTCATACGCGCATAGCCGTTCTCGTCCCAAGGCAATCCTACCAGGCAAGAGTGCTACGCTTTTCCACCATAATCCACCAAAGCATTAGTAGGATTTTATGCCTCGTGGCGGCCCGAACCTGGGTAAAAACTGCCCGTGTGATCTCTGGCGTGCTATCTCACGCTCCTCCTCTCTTTGTGCAACGTGTCGTCCCCCCGCCGAACTAGAAAGGGGCTCGTAGCCCCATAGGTGGTCGTGGTTCCCCACAACATCTTTGGCGCGCCAGGTAGGGGGACATCACTTACGGGAACCCGAAAGCGTGAGCTGCGCGTCATCCTCATCGTTGTTTTCATCGTCGGTGGCTCCATCGACTATGGCGCCTAAGAAGAAGCCAGAGCTGCGAATCACCCGTCCACCTCAAAGGTCCCCCCGCCCGCGACCGCCAACATCGCGGGAAATGAGGGGGGGGGGCGTGAAGATGTGGAAGTCGCGGGAGGCGTGGTCGACACAGGAGGCGTTGTCACCACTATCCACGCGACCGAAGCAGAAGGAAGAGGCGTCAGGGAAGGACAGCATCAACCAGATCCTAATGGCCATGCTCCTTGAGGTACGGGTGGGGGAATTACTTTAACTGCACCCTCTCCCCTCGCCCAAGGGCACAGCCGCAGTGGTGGCGCTTGTTCTGAGGCGAACCGCAACCCTCCGGCTGCCCCCGCAACGGGTACGACCGCGAGGCACGCACTGCCTCCAGAACAAGCCAGCCTAGCTATTGTACCCGACGGAGCCGCCGGCCCTCAAGCACCTTTGCTGTGTGAATGCGCTATCCAAGTGGCTGGCTCACGGTAGCGAGGACGCGATGCGATCACCACCGGCACCATTATTAGCTGAGCGACGCGGCAATCTTCTTCATCTTCGCCCATGCCAAGCACCGCCTCCGAAGCCATGGCGCGGGCCCAGTTGCTGTTGAGATTCCCACCAGCGGCTGACCATATGGACGAGTGGCGAGCCACTATCCAAAGCTTGATTGATTTCACTAAGGTGGGAGGATCACAGCGGGCTGGCCCGCCTCAGCCTCCCTAGGCGAAGGCAACAGCTCGTGCGGCTGGCCACATGGAAGGGGTTGCCCCCATGATGCAGTCCCCACCTTGGCAGGTTGTATGAGAGCCACATATCCAAGAGGCTGACAATGTCTCGATGGCTTCCTCTGATGCTTGAGCACGGCAAGAACCACGGGAAGCCCCGGATGACACGCGGAGGGAAGCCGCACGCGCAGTCATCATGCAGCATCGTGACAACCACCGCCAACCCAATGGGTGTGATGGCCCCAACATCGGCGAGACCACACTCGGAGATGGCGGGTACCTACCTTTCAAGGTTGGATGCCCTGCCTTCACCCATGAGCTACGGCAAGTCCGTTGGCCGACCGCTCGCGTGTTCAAGCCAGAGATACCTGAGAAGTATGATGGAAGATTGAACCCGACAGAGTTCTTGAGCATCTACACCATCGCTGTTCAGGCTGCCGGAGTAAGAGATGAGAAGGTATTTGCCAATTATTTCCCTTTGGCACTTAAGTCTAATGTGATTTCTTGGTTGATGCACTTGCCGGAGAACTCCATCTCGTTCTGGGCTAACCCGTGCCATGAGTTCATTGGCGCCTTTACGTGAGGCCATCAAGAACCAGGGGCGGCCCAACGATTTGTAGCTCCTCCAGCAGAAATAAGGAGAAACTCTATGGAAGTACCTGCAAAGGTTCAACAGAGTTCACAGGAATATCCCAGACAGCCACCCGGCAGCTGTTATAGCCACCTTTCAGTCTAATGTGCACAGCCAAAGGATACGTTCAAAGATGAACGTTAAGCTATGCAAGACTGTGAAGGAGTTGTACTCCTTGGTGGAAAATTTTGCTTGGGTGGAGGAAGGGAGGAAACTTCCCGGATAGGACGACTGCATCGACATTGACTCAAAATATGATGACGAGACCACTTGCCAGAAGAAGAAGAATAAAAAGTGCAATAAGAAGCACAAGGATAAGGCAATGATGACTTTTGAGTGATTGGGCACGCCTAGTACTGGCAAGAAGGCAAAAGCCAAAGCCCTCGGCAAGGAAGTTGCCGCATGCGCTGACTGCCGAGAAAGCTCGGAAGAGTGATGGGCCGTATTGCAAGATCCATCAGACCAAGGGCCATGATCTCCAGGAGTGTCATCAAGTTGAGAAACTCGTCAAGAAGCAGAGGGCTGAGTATGAGTAGCGAGATAAGGAAAGGGGTCAGAACGGTACTGGCGGTAAGGGTCGGGGTGGTGAAGCAAATTGCGCCGGCAAAGCTCCTCGGAACCAAGGGAAACTAGACAAGGG
Organism: Triticum aestivum; assembly: GCF_018294505.1. Taxonomy (NCBI): domain Eukaryota; kingdom Viridiplantae; phylum Streptophyta; class Magnoliopsida; order Poales; family Poaceae; genus Triticum; species Triticum aestivum. The sequence continues at coordinate 499,243,525 of NC_057795.1, read as the reverse complement.
CAGAGAGAAAGAGGACTGTGATGCTAGAAGTGATGAAGGGGATTAAGAGGAAACCAATGAGCAGGAATTCCAGAAGGCCACTGACGCCCTATGCATTGATCGGGGTGCATCTTTGCACTCCTCCCACTGCCAACTTAAATAGTGGGTGTGTCAAGACAATGCCATGGAGCCCGTGGAAACTTCATGGAAACTGCTCAAATGGTCACGCATGCCCATAATCTTTGATGAGGAGGATCACCCTGACCGCACCACTGTGATAGGGTGCCTGTTGGGGATATAACTACTGAGTGTAAACCGCCCAGGAGGGGCTGGTTCGCCATCAACTATATTGAAGCCCACGAAGACTCAGAAGATGGCGCTTTACTATGAAGCTTAGAGGCCCGGAGCCCAAAGGCGGATTAGGGCCCATAGTGGTAAACCACCATAGTCATATAGCTTGTATTGTAAGATAAGGAAAGGAGAGACCGAGCCGAACACTTGTATGAGTCGGCCTCGGGACTCTATAAACCGCTCGGGCGTCAACCCGTGTATATAAGGGGACGACCCGACGGCGGTTCAGGGACAAGAAACAACAACTCGATAGCCAGGCATAGCTTGTTTTGCTCCCTAGTTAGCGAGACCCCAATAATCCCATCACAACTAGACGTAGGCCTTTACCTTCATCGAAGGGGCCGAACTAGTATAAAATCCCTCGTGTCCTTTGTCCGGTTTAACCCCTTTAAGCTAACCCATCGTGATGGCTCCACGACTAAGTCCTTACACGAGGACATCTGACGTGATATTTCCATGACAGTTGGCGCCCACCGTGGGGCTATCGCACGATGGTTTCAAGTTCTTAAAGGGCAGCTTTGAAGGACTCAAAGTATATGCTGTGGGCCGGATGACCAAGAGTCGTCGCGGCAAGCTCTACGTCGACGATGCGGGCTGGGGCCCCGAGGCCGGCTCAATCGAGTACGGGTACCGGGTCCCCTTCGGCGGAATTCATGTCTTCATCGGCAAGATCGGCGAACTGGGCCCTGAGCCGGACATCTGCACCGACCTCGTCGAAACGGCTCAGCATGCAAGTCCCGCCCGGATTCAGCCTACCATGAAGCGTGCGTTCATGGGATGCGTCCACGGGATCGGATCTGAACTGGTGTCTAAGGGTGAGACGGTCGCTTATTCCGACGGCGAATCATCCGCTGGTGAAACCGAATCCCTATACCAAGTTCAGGATGGCGTATTTGAAGGGTATTCCGATGGCACCAGTATTCCGAAATTTCTTGAACCGCTGAACCACGTTGGAATCTTCATGGCTGAAACACAACCAACCTTGCAAAACTCTACTGAGGCGGTGTCTGGACCGGTAGCAGGGGCAGGAGGCTCCACGCGTCGGCCGGCTCAAGTTCTCACCGGTTTGATGGATGCCTGGGCGACCTTGTTGACCACGACAGTTACATCGGCGATGTAGGATCAGCACAATGCGGACATTGCAAGGCTGAAGGTTCAGATCACACAAGCCAAGGAAGATTTGGCGGCGGAAGAGATCTGGATGACTGAGGAACTGGCCGCTTTAGATGCCCAGGCGCAGAGGATTCAAGCTGAGATTTATCGACTCTTGATGGATAAGAACGCTTCAAATCAAGTATTCAGGAGGAGACATCAATCTTGCTTGCCGGTGGATTACAATGCGATGAATCTCTTTGATACACCAGGAGCAGGGACTAGCAACCCAACGGCAGTGAACCGGACCATGATACCAAGGACCGGAGCGTCGGATCAACCTCAGGTGATGGGTTCACCTCAGTGTATGGACAACCCGCCACGGTATACCACACCACCACCGGGTCACTTTTCTACCCCGTTGGACAATATGATAGCAGCAGCATCCTGGTTGGCCGCTATTCCGATAGAAGGTGAATCGCTGGCAGCAGTTGAGACACGGCGGGCCAGGGATCTTCTTCAAACAGCTTTGACATAGCAACAAGCTTACTCGTATAGCCGAGACAGGGTTCACTCAACTCCACGACCGAGCAAAAGCTATAGCAGGCATATAGATGAACCGAAAGTGTCTAGCAGTGCACGACACCGCATTGTCCCTCAAGGGCCTAATCCGGCGCGTGGTGATGTGAATGCTCAGGACGTGGTGGATAATGGCAGAGCATGAAGGGAGGCCGCTTTAGCAGCACAACATACGGGTCGATACCAACCCGCTTCGGTTCAGCAGCGTCAGTGGACCAAGGCACTGGACTTGCTTTCAGTTCGTGGGGAGTGCCGTGTCTTATTCCGACTCTCCGTAATGTGCGATTGCCTAAGAATTTCAAGGGCCCACGTAAGGTGCCGAATTACACCGCTGATCAGCCACCCGAGGCGTGGATGGAAAGTTATGAGATGGCAATGGAGATGCTGGACGTTGATGAAGCGGCTTGTGCAAAGTACTTCATGATGATGTTGGAGGGAACAGCCCGTACTTGGTTGAAAAACTTACCAGGTAACTCCGTCGAGTCATGGGACCAGTTGAAGGCCTAGTTTATAGCCAATTTCAGGGGCACATGTTGCCACGACCGGTTTTCCGGGTAATAAATTTCCAGAAAAGACCGTCGTGCTCATCAGCCCCAGGATTACTGTTAGCTGATGAGGCTCCAACTTGATACAGAAATTCCAAGCAGAAAAGCAAAATATGTAGTACCAGACCATTCTGGCCTGTGAGTACAACAAATGGTTTCTAGTGGTTGATGGCGGAAGCGGGTTGTGAAACATCACTGTCTATGGGACTCCATTTCCCACGGGAACAGCTGACCAGGTTAACTCCTATCTTCGCGAGGCTGCTATCTCCATTGTGTGGGTTCCGGGGCTGGCATCGCGTCGCTCCTCTCCGTGCAAGAAAATCTGGCCAAGACAATAGCCAGGGACAAGCCAGTGAGTACTTTGAATGTACTCGCAAACATTATGAACACAGGTATAATATAACAATGATGTGCTAAAAATATTTTATGCTCATGACGTCAGTCACAAAAGATAAATGAACTCTGATGCCTGCAAGCAAGTTATTTATAAAAATGCAATAACATGGGAGTATTAAAATTTATGAAACAAATAACAAGCAATGCCATAGTCGGGCGTCTTAGCGACACCACAAAAAGGGTTTTAAAAGAAATGCCACAGTCGGGCGTCTGAGCGAAACCACATAAAGGGCTTTAAAAGAAATGCCACAGTCGGGCGTCTGAGCGACACCACATAAAGGGCTTTAAAAGAAATGCCACAGTCGGGCGTTTGAGCGATACCACATAAAGGGC